>NW_019154112.1:2563563-2564269 GCF_002288905.1 Enhydra lutris kenyoni
CGGGCTCCTTGCTCAGCAGGGAGCCTGCTTCTCCCTCTGCCTCTGCCTGCCACTCTATCTGCTTGTGCTCACTCTCGCGCTCTCTCTCTCTCTCTCTGACAAATAAATAAATAAAATCTTTAAAAAAAAAAAAAAAGTTATATGCCAATAAGCTAAGCAACCTAGATGAAATGGATGCATTCCTGGAAAACTATAAACTCCCAAAATTGAACCAGGAAGAAATCGACAACCTAAAAAGACCAATATCTAGTAACGAGATTGAGGCAGTGATCAAAAACCTCCCAAAAAACAAGAGCCCAGGACCAGACGGATTCCCTGGGGAATTCTACCAAACTTTCAAAGAAGAAGTAATGCCTATTCTCCTGAAACTGTTTCAAAAAATTCAAGGAGAAGAAAAACTTCCAGACTCTTTCTATGAAGACAGCATTACCCTGATTCCCAAACCAGGCAAAGACCCTACCAGAAAAGAGAATTTCAGACCAATATCACTGATGAATATGGATGCTAAGGTTCTCAACAAGATCCTAGCAAACAGGATCCAACAGCACATTAAAAAGATTACCCACCATGACCAGGAGGGATTCACTCCTGGGCTACAAGAATGGATCATCATTCGCAAATCAATCAATGTGATAGAACAAATTAATAAGAAAAGAGAGAAGAACCATATGGTCCTCTCAATTGATGCAGAAAAAGCATTTGACAA
>NW_019154112.1:2604269-2636305 GCF_002288905.1 Enhydra lutris kenyoni
TGGGCTCTCTATTCTGTTCCATTGATCTATGTGTCTGTTTTTGTGCCAGTACCATGCTGTCTTGATGATGACAGCTTTGTAATAGAGCTTGAAGTCCGGAATTGTGATGCCACCAACTTTGGCTTTCTTTTTCAATATTCCTTTGGCTATTTGAGGTCTTTTCTGGTTACATATAAATTTTAGGATTATTTGTTCCATTTCTTTGAAAAAAATGGATGGTACTTTGATAGGAATTGCATTAAATGTGTAGATTGCTTTAGGTAGCATAGACATTTTCACAATATTTATTCTTCCAATCCAGGAGCATGGAACATTTTTCCATTTCTTTGTGTCTTCCTCAATTTCTTTCATGAGTACTTTATAGTTTTCTGTGTATAGATTCTTAGTCTCTTTGCTTAGGTTTATTCCTAGGTATCTTATAGTTTTGGGTGCAATTGTAAATGGGATGGACTCCTTAATTTCTCTTTCTTCTGTCTTGTTGTTGGTGTAGAGAAATGCAACTGATTTCTGGGCATTGATTTAATATCCTGACACTTTACTGAATTCCTGTACAAGTTCTAGCAGTTTTGGAGTGGAGTCTTTTGGGTTTTCCACATATAGTATCATATCATCTGCGAAGAGTGATAGTTTGACTTCTTCTTTGCCGATTTGGATGCCTTTAATTTCCTTTTGTTGTCTGATTGCTGAGGCTAGGACTTCTAGTACTATGTTGAATAGCAGTGGTGATAACAGACATCCCTGCCGTGTTCCTGACCTTAGCGGAAAAGCTTTCAGTTTTTCTCCATTGAGAATGATATTTGTAGTGGGTTTTTCATAGGTGGCTTTGATAATATTGAGGTATGTGCCCTCTATCCCTACACTTTGAAGAGTTTTGATCAGGAAGGGATGCTGTACTTTGTCAAATGCTTTTTCAGCATCTATGGAGAGTATCATATGGTCCTTGTTCTTTCTTTTATTAATGTGTTGTATCACATTGATTGATTTGCGGATGTTGAACCAACCTTGCAGCCCTGGAATAAATCCCACTTGGTCGTGGTGAATAATCCTTTTAATGTACTGTTGAATCCTATTGGCTAGTATTTTGGTGAGAATTTACGTATCTGTGTTCATCAAGGATATTGGTCTGTAGTTCTCTTTTTTGATGGGATCCTTGTCTGGTTTTGGGATCAAGGTGATGCTGGCCTCATTAAGTGAGTTTGGAAGTTTTCCTTCCATTTCTATTTTTTGGAACAGTTTCAGGAGAATAGGAATTAGTTCTTCTTTAAATGTTTGGTAGAATTCCCCCAGGAAGCCATCTGGCCCTGGGCTTTTGTTTGTTTGGAGATTTTTGATGACTCTTTCAATCTCCTTACTGGTGATGGGTCTGTTCAGGCTTTCTATTTCTTCTTGGTTCAGTTGTGGTAGTTTATATGTCTCTAGGAATGCATCCATTTCTTCCAGATTGTCAAATTTGTTGGTGTAGAGTTGCTCATAGTATGTTCTTATAATTGTCTGTATTTTTTTGGTGTTAGTTGTGATCTCTCCTCTTTCATTCATGATTTTATTTATTTGGGTCCTTTCTCTTTTCTTTTTGATAAGTCTGGCCAGGGGTTTATCAATCTTATTAATTCTTTCAGAGAACAAGCTCCTAGTTTCATTGATTTGTTCTATTGTTTTTTTGGTTTCTATTTCATTGATTTCTGCTCTGATCTTTATGATTTCTCTTCTCCTGCTGGGTTTAGGGTTTCTTTCTTGTTCTTTCTCTAGCTCTTTTAGGTGTAGGGTTAGGTTGTGTACCTGAGACCTTTCTTGTTTCTTGAGAAAGGCTTGTACCGCTATATATTTTCCTCTCAGGACTGCCTTTGTTGTGTCCCACAGATTTTGAACCGTTGCGTTTCATTATCATTTGTTTCCATGAATTTTTTCAATTCTTCTTTAATTTCCTGGTTGACCCATTCATTCTTTAGAAGGATGCTGTTTAGTCTCCATGCATTTGGGTTCTTTCCAAATTTCCTCTTGTGATTGAGTTCTAGCTTCAGAGCATTGTGGTCTGAAAATATGCAGGGAATGATCCTAATCTTTTGATACCGGTTGAGACCTGATTTAGGACCAAGAATGTGATCTATTCTGGAGAATGTTCCATGTGCACTAGAGAAGAATGTGTATTCTGTTGCTTTGGGATGAAATGTTCTGAATATATCTGTGATGTCCATCTGGTCCAGTGTGTCATTTAAGGCCTTGATTTCCTTGTTGATCTTTTGCTTGGATGATCTGTCCATTTCAGTGAGGGGAGTGTTAAAGTCCCCTACTATTATTGTATTATTGTTGATGTGTTTCTTTGATTTTGTTATTAATTGGTTTATATAGTTGGCTGCTCCCATGTTAGGGGCATAGATATTTAAAATTGTTAGATCTTCTTGTTGGACAGTTCCTTTGAGTATGATATAATGTCCTTCCTCATCTCTTATTATAGTCTTTGGCTTAAAATCTAACTGATCTGATATAAGGATTGCCACTCTTGCTTTCTTCTGATGTCCATTAGCATGGTAATTTCTTTTCCACCCCCTCACTTTAAATCTGGAGGTGTCTTCGGGTCTAAAATGAGTTTCTTGTAGGGAACATATAGATGGGTTTTGTTTTTTATCCATTCTGATACCTTGTGTCTTTTGATTGGGGCATTTAGCCCATTAACATTCAGGGTAACTATTGAGAGATATGAATTTAGTGCCATTGTATTGCCTGTAAGGTGACTATTACTGTATATTGTCTCTGTTCCTTTCTGATCTACTACTTTTAGGCTCTCTCTTTGCTTAGAGGACCCCTTTCAATATTTCCTGTAGAGCTGGTTTGGTGTTTGCAAATTCTTTCAGTTTTGTTTGTCTTGGAAGCTTTTAATCTCTCCTTCTATTTTCAATGATAGCCTAGCTGGATATAGTATTCTTTGCTGCATGTTTAACTCAGGCTAATCTTCCCATTTCAGGATCCCAAACTGAACCACATTTGTAAAGTCCTTTTTGCCGTATAAGGTACCATGTGGATACCAGGGATCAGGATATGGACATGTTTGGGTCAAAGGGAAGCATCATGCTACCTAACATATGTGATGTATCATAATGATTGATTTTTAATGATAAAGCAATCTTGGATTATTGGAATAAATCTAATTTGGTTGTGACATATGTAACAGAGAATATACTTTGTAATTTCTACTCTTTGAAAATTGTTGAAACTTGATCTATGGATTAGCATATGGTCAATTTTTAAAAACATTGTTTATATTTGAAAATTATACACCTGCTGTTGTGCAATGTAGGACTCTATATTCCTTTGTGGTGTCAAATTTGTTAATCATGTTAAAATCTTTTATATTCTGTGTGTGCCAGTGTGTATTTATCAGTTAGTGACAGTAAAAAAAAAAAAAAAAAGTAAATCTTCCAAATGACTATGGATTGCTCTCTTTTTATGATTTCATGGTTTGTTTTATATATTTGAGGCTATGTTATCATATATACAATTGAGCCTTGAACAACATAAGTTTGAACTGCATGGGACCACTTTTACATAATTTTTTTTCCTTTTTGCTCTATTGTTAAAAATATTCAATTTTCTAAAAGATCACACAAAAGTTGGGAAGAGAAAGAAGGATGTTAACTAAATCAGATCAAAATCTGGTCTAAGGAAGGGCAAAGAGCTACCTAAAGAATCTGATGGCTGGAGCAAACTAGAAATTGAGACTGGTCCTAGCCATTGGATCCAGCAACCTGGGTCAGCCACACTGATGAGCGCCACCAGGGTGCAGTGGGGACATCAAGCCTCCTTTCCTGTAAGGGAGCAACAAGAGCTCACTTTGTGAGCAAGCATACTTTGTTTTTACTTGTCTCTACTTTGGACATGATTTTTTTTTTTTTTTTCCCAGACAGCATTTAATAAATGGTAGTTGTAAAAATACCAGTATTTCTCTAAAAAAAAAAAAAAAAAAAAAGGAGAAGAAAATGCATAATGGCTGCTATAATTCTAATTCACTAATTAAACATAATTTACTAAATAATAAAAGTTAAAGGAGAATCCGTTCAAGGTCCCAGGTATCATCAAATGTTTGGACATGATCTTGATGCCCTTGTGGCCTTTTCTGATCTTCTCCCAGTTGCTACCATTGAATTCCTCAAGGACCACACTCCAGTGATACCCTCATCTAGACATTGTGGGGCGATTGACTAGCCTCCAGGGTTTGAGTGGTGAGTGGAAAAGCTCTGAACGTACCATCTCTTACACAGAAGTTGTGCTTTGCTTTGTGCGTGTTGACTGTGTGTAGTTACTCTCTGGGCTTCCTTCAGGAGCTGGGACGATGAAATGTGTATCCTACTTGTCGCAAATGTTGCAATTGCGGTCAAAAACGTGCAGGTGCATTGAGGCCAAAATTTCAGAGGACCGCTCCACAGTGGGAGCCTCCTGTGTGCTCCAGGAGGCACTAGTAATGCAGTGTCTCCGGGGACGCTTGGCAGAGCCCTCCAAGTTGAGCTGCCGCAGTTTCTGGACCCTTTCCCTGCTCTATCCCTGGTAGCAGAGGTCTTCTCGGTTGCTGGGGAGGCAGAGGCCTCAGCTGCGCAGGGAGGGGCGGGGCCAGCCCAGGCTGGGTGCTGGGCTGGCTTCTGGGATGTATTTCTTCGCTGCCTCTCTCTCTCAGGCTGTGGCCTTACTCTCCTCCCTGACTGCCTCTGCAGGGCCTGGCCGGTGGGTCGCTGTGGGAGGCCAGCCTCCAGTCCCCCGAGGTGCATCTCTGCTCCAAGCCTGCCATGGCTCTATTACCAGATTTTTTACAGTAGACTATTGTAAATATTTTTCTCTGCCTTATGGTGTACTTAATAACGTTTTCTTTTCTCTAGTCTACTTTGTGGTAAGAATATAGTGTATAATAAGTATAATATACAGAATGTGTGTTTGCCTGTTTTTGAATATTGGTGAGGTTCAGGTCAACAGGCTATTAAGGGTATCCAGTTTCTAGGGAGTCCAAAGTTACAGCCCGAATTTCTGCTGCGTTTAAGGGCACCTGGTATATAAGTTTTAGATTGCTTGATTTTTCTGGCCAATCAACCTGTTATCATTACATGATATCCATATTATTTGCTTTAGATTATTTAGATTATTTAGATTTATTTAGATTATATATTATTTGCCTTAGATTCCTACAATTAATAGATCGGTAACTACTCTCTTTACGTTAGAGTTTCTGCGGTATTTTTTCATCTTTATATTTTTCACTCTTTCGCTGTCCTATTTTATATTTATCTCTTATAAATATGGGTGTGCGCTTTATTTTATGTTTTTATTTATGTAGTCAGGTTATTCTTGTGTTTTAAATAGAAGCAGTTGATCCGTTTGTAATTCAAGGGATTATTGATATAAATGAGTTTAAAATAGTTTTACTACATGCTTTCCAACCATAGTACCTGTACTATTTCTGTCTGTCTGCCTCTTCCTCAGCCTCCCCCCCCCCCCCCCCCCCCCCCCCCGCTTCCTGGCTAATTCCTCCCTTCTTTCCTTTCTTTTCTTCTTCTTTTATGCTGGTGGACTTTTAATTTTTTTCCTGTTCTGCCTCTTTATCTTTGTATTTTATATTACTATAGTATTTTACTTGTTATTATGGAGATTACAAATTGTAACCGTGGTTTGTCGAAGTCTGATAAAACTAGTATTTTTACCTCTGTGTATAAAGCAAGCATACTTTGTTTTTACTTGTCTCTACTTATATGTTATTACTCTCATTTATTTTAATTTTATGCACATGTAAACATGAGCATTGATGTTAAAAACCCTCAAGATGTTATTGTTTTGCAGTTAGTAGTTATTAGGGTTATCTGTGTATTTACTTTTTCAGGTTTGATATTTCTCACAGCAGTTTTAGAAATTTTATCTAGGATATTTAGTAGGAATCTTCTAATTAATTTTACTTTTTTTTGGCTTGTAATTGCTTTTATTTCACCTTCATATTAACAATATTTTGGTTTTCTTTGGAATTAAATATTGGCAGTTATTTTCTTTTGGTACATTGAAGGTTTCATTTTCTTTTATCTTGGCTACCATTGTTTCTGTTGAGGAGAACTTAATCTTACAGTTTACCTCTGAAGGTACAGTATTTCTTTTCTCTGTTTTAAGATTTGCTTTTTGAGTTTCTTTTTTTTTTTAATTAACGTATACTGTATTATTTGTTTCAGGGTACAGGTCTGTGATTCATTAGTCTTACACAATACACAGTGCTCACCATAACACATAGCCTCCCCATTGTCCATCAGCTTTTTGATTTCTTAGCAGTATTATTCTGTTATTCTAGATCTTATTTTGTTTTTAAACATATCTAGTTTGGAGTTGATAGTGATTTTAATTTTATTTATTTATTTTTTCTTAAAAGATTTATTTATTCTAGAGAGAGAGTACATGTGTGAGTGGAGGGAGGGGCAGAAGGAAAGGGAGAGAAAGAATCTCAAGCAGACTCTGCTCCATGTGGGAAGCTCAACTTGGGGCTCTCTTCAGGACCCCAAGATCATGACCTGAGATGAAATCAAGAGTTGGCTGCTTAATGGACTGAGCCACCCAGGAGCCCCATAGTGATTGTTAAATCTGTGTTATCATATCTTCCTGGTATTGGAAAATTCCTCGTTGCAATATTCCTTATTTCCTACTCTTCTCTTTTTTCCTTCTGGCATATTAATCATGCAGATGTTTGTCTTTTTTTCTGTAACTGGTATTACTCTGATATGCTTTCCTTTATTCTGCAACGTTTTATTTACATGCTCCTTTCTAAATATTTTCATTTGACTCAAAACTGGTTCTTTGAAAAATGACTGAAGAAGGTAGTACCCCACTGACAAGAATACTAAAAAGATAGAAAATACTCATTTCCCAACATTAGGAATGAAGAATGAGACATCTCAATAGCTTCTTCATGATGAGGTAGGGCTCTCTATTTTGAGCCTACTACCCCATACATGTTACTATTCTCATTTTGTATATCACAACTTCTGCTAAAAATCATTATTGTATGTTTGCATTATTGTGATCAAATAAATACTATTAAAGTGCAATCAACTCTTCACAAATTTTTAGCATTTCCTGGAATTTATATTGCTTCTGTTTTTTCATTTAATTTTCTTTGTATGTATTTTCTTTGTATAATATATCTCCAAAATTAATGCCTGAAATGTATAATAGTTGTTTAGTTTGTTGAAATACATGTGGGCATCTGTCAAGTTTCTTGTCTTTCAAAGACATCTGCCGCAAATCCCTCAGTATTTCAACTGGACTAGTTGATTTTTTGTGGATTAGTAGTCATTTTGGGATTTTTGCCACTAACAAGCTGGGAAGATGCAATTTGATCTTTGTGTTGAATTGCATGTTTTTGCAATCTCTTTTGGATCCCTTGGATTTCTCTTCCTTGGTTTGCACCTTTGTTTTTGTGGCCTACATTCACCTGTTTCTTCTGAATAGAGAGAAAATGGGAGATGAAAATTTTATCACCTTGCATTCATGAAGATAGTATCATTTGACCTTCACATTTGTTTGATAGGATTTGGGGGGATACAGAATTCTCCACTGGAATTATTTCCATTAGAATTTGAAAGCAGTGGTCCCTTGTTTTCTAATTTCAACTGTTGTGAGAAATCTTATGCTATTCTGAATCTTGAACCTTGATATTTGTTAACTTTTCTTTATTTCTTATGTTCTGAAAATGCATGATGCTATTTCTTGGTGTGTGCCTTTTCCAACTTATTGTGAAGAGCCCTCGTGGACTCATTCAATTTTAACTTTTCATGGTGTGAAAATCTGGGTGACTGTTCTCTCCCAACAAAAACTGTTGGGTTTGATAAAAAAAAATGTTTGATCTATGACTGTTACTCTTGTTAATGTGGAGTAAATCTTTCTGAGTTCTTTTCTTTTCTCTTTATTCCTATTTTCTGTCTTTGTTTTGTTTGATTCAGATGACTTTCTAAGAATTTTATTGACATCATTTTCCAGCCATTGTACAGAGTATTACTATTTAAGTCCTTCATATTTTTAATATACTACAGCTCTTCTTTTCCCATGATATGCTTTTCATACCATCTTGTTGTTGATTCATAAGTGTCCTGCTTTCCTTTTAAAGAGGAGCAGATTTTTTGGAGGTTTGTTTTGTTTTATTCCCATCTTCTGTGTTTATTTCAGTTGCCTCTCTAGAAGTTTTGTTTTATTTTGTTTTGTTATTAAAGACTGTAATGTCACAGATTTGCAAAGGTATCTAATTTTGAATTGCTTTTTCTGTTGACAACAATGCTGGGTATGAGGATTTTTCAGGTATATATGTTAAGAAGTCTCCTTATCCACACTGTTCTTCTCCTTTGTAGTCACTTGGAATGGAAGAAAAATCTTTTCCCTGAGGGAGTTATTAGTCTTATAGTACTCTCTTTAATGCAATCATACTCTCTTTAATGCTGGTGCATTTCCCCAAGGAATGGAGATGAACATCTGGATGGAAGGAATGTAGAGGGCAAGGAATATGGAAAAGGGCACACTGCTCTTCCAAAACTTCTTACTTGTGTTCATTAAGACTCTGGAAACTACTTATTTATCTGTTTATCTATTTATTTATTCATTTACTAAACTCAATTAATTAACATATAATGTATTATTAGTTTCAGAGAGAGAGTTTAGAGATTCACCAGTTGCATTTAACACT
Source organism: Enhydra lutris kenyoni (assembly GCF_002288905.1). Lineage (NCBI taxonomy): Eukaryota > Metazoa > Chordata > Mammalia > Carnivora > Mustelidae > Enhydra > Enhydra lutris. The sequence goes on from NW_019154112.1 coordinate 2,612,956, forward strand.
CAGTCCTCATTCCATCAGGTGCCCTCCTTAATGCCCATCACCCAGTTACACCATCCCCCACCTCTCCTCCAGAACCCTCAGTTTGTTTCCTATAGTTAAGAGTTTCTTTTGGTTTATCATCCTCTCTGATTTCATTTTATTTTATTTTTTATTCCCTTTCTCTATGTTCATCAGTTTTGTTCCTTAAATTCGACATATGAGTGAAATGATATCATATTTGTCTTTCTCTCACTTACTTCACTTAGTATAATACCCTCCACCACACACACAGACACACACATGGATATTACTTTTTATCCATTCATCTATTGATGGACTTCTGGGCTCTTTCCATATTTTGTCTATGGGACATTGCTTCTATAAATATTGGAAAGCATGTGCCCCTTTGAATCACTATGTTTGTATACTTTGGATAAATACCTAGTAGTGTAATTGTTGGGTTGTAGGGTATTTCTATTTTTAACTTTTGGAGGAATCTCCATACTGTTCTCCAGAGTGGCAGTACCAGTCTCCATTCCCATCAACAGTGTAAGAGGGTTCCCCTTTCTCCACATCCTTGCCAACATCTCTTGTTTCCTGAGTTGTTAATTTTAGTCATTCTGACTGGTGTGAGGTGATATCTGCATGTGTTTTTTTTTAATTGCTGTTTATTTATTTATTATTAACATAATATTTGCTCCAGGGGTACAGGTCTGTGAATCATCAGGCTTACACATTTCACAGCACTCACCATAGCACATACCCTCCCCAATGTCCATAACCCAGCCACCCTATCCCTACCTCCCCAACCCCTCCAGCAACCCTCAGTGTGTTTTGTGAGATTAAGAGTCTGTAATGGTTTGTCTCCCTCCTGATCCCATCTTGTTTCATTTTTTCCTTCCCTAACCCCCACAATCCTCTGCCCTTCCTCTTGAATTCCTCATACCAGGTAGATCATATGATAATTGTCTTTCTCTGATTGACTTATTTCGCTCAACATAATACCCTCTTGTTCCATCCATGACATTGCAAATGGCAAGATTTCATTTGTTTTGATGGCTGCATAGTATTCCGTTGTATATATATACCACTTCTTTATCCATTCATCTGTTGATGGACATCTAGGTTCTTTCCATAGTTTGGCTCTTGTGGACATTACTACTATAAAGATTCGATTCATGTGCCCCTTCGGATCACTACATTTGTATCTTTAGGGTTAATACCCAGTAGTGCAATTGCTGGGTCATAGGGTAGCTCTGTTATCAACTTTTTGAGGAACCCCCATACTGTTTTCCAGCTTGCATTCCCACTAACAGTGTTAGGAGTATTCCCCTTTCACAGCACCCTCACCAACATCTGTCTTTTCCTGACTTATTAATTTTAGCCATTCTGACTGGTGTGAGGTGATATCTCATGTGGTTTTCATTTGTATTTCCCTGATGCTGTGTGTTGTAGAGCACTTTTTCATGTGTCTGTTGGCCATCTGGATGTCTTTGCAGAAATGTCTGTTCATGTCTTCTGTCCACTTCTTGATTGGATTATTTGTTCTTTGAGTGTTGAGTTTGATAAGTTCTTCATAGATTTTGGATACTAGCCCTTTATCTGATATGTCACTTACAAATATCTTCTCCCATTCTATCAGTTGTCTTTTGGTTTTGTTGACTGTTTCCTTTGCTGTGCAAAAGCTCTTGATCTTGATGAAGTCCTAATAGTTCATTTTTACCCTTGTTTCCCTTGCCTTTGGAGATGTTTCTAGGAAGAAGTTGCTCTGGCTGAGGTCGAAGAGGTTGCTGCCTGTTTTCTTCTCAAGGATTTGGAGGGAATCTTGTCTCACATTGAGGTCTTTCATCCATTTTGAGTCTATTTTTGTGTGTGGGGGTAAGGATATGGTCTGGTTTCATTTTTCTGCATGTGGCTGTCCAATTTTCCCAACACCATGTGTTGAAGAGACTGTCTTTTTTCCATTGGACATTCTTTCCTGCTTTGTTGAAGATTAGTGACCATAGAGTTGAGGGTCTATTTCTGGGCTCTCTATTCTGTTCCATTGATCTATGTCTCTGTTTTTGTGCCAGTACTATACTGTCTTGATGATTACAGCTTTGAAATAGAGCTTGAAGTCTGGGATTGTGATGTCACCAACTTTGGCTTTCTTGTTTAACATTTCTCTGGCCATTCGGGGTCTTTTGGGATTATTTGTTCCATTTCTTTGAAAAAAATTGATGGTATTTTGATAGGGATTGCATTAAACATGTAGATTGCTTTAGGTAGCATAGACATTTTCACAATATTTGTTCTTGCAATCCATGAACATGGAACTTTTTTTATTTCTTTGTGTCTGCCTCAATTTCTTTCATGAGTACCTTATAGTTTTCTGAGCACAGATTCTTTGCCTCTTTGGTTAGATTTATTCCTAGGTATCTTACGATTTTGGGTGCAATTGTAAATGGGATTGAGTCCTTAATTTCTCTTTCTTCTGTCTTGTTATTGGTCTATAGAAATGCAACTTATTTCTGTGTATTGATTTTATATTCTGACACTTTGCTAAATTCCTGTATTAGTTCTAGCAGTTTTGGAGTGGAGTCTTTTGGGTTTTCCACAGAAAGTATCATATCATCTGCAAGGAGTGAAAGTTTGACTTCTTTGCCGATTCAGATGCCTTCTATTTCTTTTTGTTGTTTGATTGCTGAGGCTATGACTTCTAGTACTATGTTGAATAGCAGTGGTGATAGTAGACGTGATTGGTGTGTTCCTGACCTTAGGGGAAAGCTCTCAGTTTTTCCCCAATGGGAATGATATTCACGGTGGGTTTTTCGTGGATGGCTTTGATGATATTGAGGTATGTACCCTCTATCTCTACACTTTGCAGAGTTTTGATCAGAAAAAGAGAGCTGTACTTTGTCAAATGCCTTTACAGCATCTATTGAGAGTATCATATTGGTTCTTGTTCTTTCTTTTATTAATGTATTGTATTACATTGATTAATTTGTCGATGTTGAATGAACCTGCAGCCCAGGAATAAATCCCACTTGGTCATGGTGTATAATTCTTTTAATGTACTGTTGGATCCTATTGGCTACTACTTTGGTGAGAATTTTTACATCCGTGTTCATCAAGGATATTGGTCTGTAATTCTCCTTTTTGATGAAGTCTTTTTCTTTTTTGTAATTTTATTTTATTTTATTTTTTTCAGTGTTCCAAGATTCATTGTTTATATACCATACCCAGTGCTCCATGCAATATATGCCTCCTTAATATGCACCACCAGGCTCACCGAACCTCCCAACCCCTCCTCCAAAACCCTCAGTTTGTTTCTCAGAGTCCACAGTCTTTAATGGTTTGTCTCCCCTTCCAATTTCCCCCAACTCACTTCTCCTCTCCATCTCTTTGATGGGGTTTTTGTCTGGTTTTGGGATCAAGGTAACTCTGGCTTCATAAAATGAGTTTGGGAGTTTTCCTTCCATTTCTATTTTTTGGAACAGTTTCAGGAGAATTGGTATAAATTCTTCTTTAAATGTTTGGTAGAATTCCCCTGGGAAGCTGTCTGGCCCTGGGCTCTTGTTTTGTTGGGAGATTTTTGATGACTACTTTAATTTCCTTACTGGTTATGGGTCTGTTCAGGTTTTCTATTTCTTCCTGGTTCAGTTTTTGTAGTTTATATGTCTCTAGGAATGCATCCATTTCTTCCAGACTGTCAAATTTGCTGGCGTATAGTTGCTCATAATATATTCTTATAATTGTTTGTATTTCTTTGGTGTTGGTTGTGATCTCTCCTCTTTCATTCATGATTTTGTTCATTTGGGTCCTTTCTCTTTTTGATAAGTCTGGCCAGGGGTTTATCAATCTTACTAATTCTTTCAAAGAACCAGCTTCTGGTTTCATTGATTTGTTCTACTATTCTTTTGGTTTCTATTTCCAGGATTCTATTTTTCTGCTTTCAGGATTTTCTCTTTGTCACTAAGACTTATAAGTTTTACTATTAGATGATGGAGTGTGGTTGATTGTGAGGGTGGTTCTCTGTGCCTCCTAGATTTTGATACTTCTTCCCTTTGCCATATTGGGAAAAATTTCTACTATAATTTGCTCCAATATACCTTCTCTTTCTTCATCTGGGATCCCAATTATTCTAATATTGTTTTATCTTATGGTATCACTTATCTCTCGAATTCTCCCCTCGTGGTCCAATAGTTGTTTGTCTCTCCTTAGTTCTGATTCTTTATTCTCCATCATTTGGTCTTCTGTATCACTAATTCTTTCTTCTGCCTCATTTATCCTAGCAGTAAGAGCCTCCATTCTGGATTGAACCTTATTAGTAGCTTTTTTATTTCAACCTGGTTAGATTTCAGTTCTTTTATTTCTCCATAAAGGAATTTTATTTCTCCAGAAAGAGATTCACTAATATTTTCCATGTTTTTTTTGAGCCCAGCCAGCACCTTGATAATCATCATTCTGAACTCTAGTTCTGACATATTACTAATGTCTGTATTGATTAGGTCCCTAGCCATCGGCACTGCCTCTTATTTGTGTGTGTGTGTGTGTGTGTGTGTGTGTGTGTGTGTGATGAGTTTTTCTGCCTTGTCATTTTATCCAGATAAGAATAGATGGATGAGAGAAGAAAATACAAAGAGGGTGGCAAAGACCCCAGAAAAATATATGCTAACCAGATTAGACGTGAGCTGAAACCCCAGAAAAAATATATGCTAACCAGATTAGATGTGAGCTGAAACCAGGGGGAATAAAAAAATAAAAAATAAAAAATAAAGATATATATGCATGCACACACATACACACACACACACAGATATGCACACATGCATACATACATATATATATGTTAGACTGGTGAATAGAACAGAGCCACCAACTTGATTTTGGGTATATTCTTATCTCTTAGAAGAAACTACCTCCCAAAACTTTAAGGAAAGAAAAACATATACATATATATATATATCATATATATACATATATATGATATATATATATGTATATATATAAATATATATATATACACACACACACACACACACACATGTTTGTGTATACACACACACACAAATAAGGGTAGACATGATGATGAAGGGATAGAATATGACCATAAAGATGAAAATTAAAAAAGATTCTAAAAAAGGAATTGACAAGATAAGTTGGAAGGAAAAAGAAAAAAAAGAGAGAGAGAATGTGATCAGACTGGAGACTAGAACAAAGCCATCACTAGATTTAGGGTATATTTTGATCTATTAATAGAAATTGTATCCCAACATGTAAAAAAAAATACCTATAGGTATACAAAAATTAACGTTAAATACAATGAAAGGATAAAATTTAAAAAAGATTTTTTTAAAAGGCATTGATAAGATAAATAGTTAAAAATGTTAAAATAAGAAAGAGGAAAAGTTAAAAAAAATAGAATAAGAAAAAAAATTTTAAAAAAATTAACTTTAAAAGACCAAAGGATCATGAGAATAAAGCCATGAATTCTATTTGTTGCTTTCCCTTAGCTCTGGAGTCCCGCAGTTCTCATTTATCAGTGAAGTTGGTCTTGGCTGGATGTTCTTGCTGATTTTCAGGGGTTGGGGGCTATTGCAGTGATTCTCAAATGTGTTTGCCCAAAGCAGAATTGCACTGCCCTTGCCAGGGGCCAGGCTAAGTAATCTGCTTGGGTTCATTCTCGGGAACTTTTGTTCCGTAAACGCTTTCTATACAGCTTTGAAGGACAGGAATGAAAATGGCAGCCTCCCAATCTCTGGCCCATAGAAGCCGAGACCTTAGGGCCCCACTCCTCAGTGCACCCGCAGAAAAGCAGTCAATCCCTCCTGTCTCCCTAGTCTCCAGCCACACTCTGAGCTTACCTGGCCTATGACTGAGCATTTCTATCGATGGTGCACAGCCCCATTTGGAGTCTCCAAACCCAGAAGATTCCTGCAGCATGCTCCTGCACCACTCCTCCCAGAGGAGGAAGAAGGGAATCTCCCTGGATCTGCTGCTTGTGGGGTCCCTGCTCGAAGAGCAGTGACCTGACTGTGCCTCAGTTCATGGTTTAAGGTAACCCTGTGATGATAGCCCACTCCTTGGCCCCATCTCTGCAGTGTCTTCCCCACTCTGATACCTGGGAGCTCTGCCATACTGAGGCACCCTTGGTCTTTCTGTGATCCCACAGGTCCTGAGATCACACTGTCCCTTCAAGGGCTCCATGCCCTGCTTAGCCTCTGGAGTGACATCCCTCAGTGGAGCAGACTTCTAAAAGTTCTGATTTGGTGCTGTGCTGCTCCACCACTTGTCAGGAGCCAGCCTTTTCCCTGCAGCCTCTCTTCCCATAGCTTTGGATTCATTTCTCCACATGTCCTACCTTCTGGAAAGTAGCTGATTTTCTCTTCCTAGAGTTGCCATTCTCTTCTATCTCCTGTTGAGATTTTAGGTGTTCAGAATAATTTGACAACTATCTAACTGAACTCCTGGGTCTTGATTATATCTCTGTATCCTACTGCTCTGCCGTCTTGCTTCCTCCCTGCCTGTGGTTTTGATTTGTATTTCCCTGATGCTGAGTGAATTGGTCATCTGGCTGTCTTATTTGGAGATATGTCTGTTCATGTATTCTGACCATTTCTTGATGATTATTTTTTTTGGGGGGGGGTAGAGTTTGATAAGTTCTTTATAGATTTTGGATATTAGCCCTTTATCTGATAAAATATTTGCAAATATCTTCTCCCATTCTGTAGGTTGAATTTTAGTTTTGTCAACTCTTTTCTTTGCTGTGCAAAAACTTTTTATCTTGAAGCTCTGCAAATAGTTCATTTTTATGTTTGTTTCCCTTGCCTTTGGAGACATGTCCAGTTGAACAACACTGGTGAGAGTGGACATCCCTGTCACTTTTCTGACCTTAGGGGAAAAGCTCTCAGGTTTTCAAGATGATATTCACTGTGGGTTTTCATATATGGCTTTTATGATATTGAGTTATGTTCCCTCTATCCCTACACTGCAGAGAGTTTTTGTCAAGAAAGGTGCTGTTTTATGTCAAATGATTTTTATGCATCTGTTGAGAGAATCATATGGTTCATGTCCTTTATTTTATTAAATGTAGCATATCATATTGATTGATTTGTGGTTGTCAAGCCACCCTTATAGCCCAGGAATAAAACCCACTAAGTTGTGGTGATTAATCCCTTTAAAGTACTGTTGGATCCTATTAGCTAGTATCTTGGTGAGAATTTTTGCATCCATTTTCATCAGGGATATTGGTCTGTAGTTCTCCTTTTTAGTGGGTTCTGAATCAAGGTAATGATTCATTCATAGAATGAATGTGGAAGTTTTCCTTCCATTTCAATTTTTTTAGAACATTTTCAGAAGAATAGGTGTTAATTCTTCTTTAAATACTTGGTAGAATTCCACTGGCAAGCCATCTGGCCCTGGACTCTTGTTTGTTGGGATACTTTTGATTACTGCTCAATTTCTTTGCTGTTTATGGTATTTTCAGATTTTCTTTCTTCTTGTTGCAGTTTTGGCAGTTTATACATGTCTAGGAATCCATCCACTTCTTCCAGATTGCCTCATTTGTTGGCATATAATTGCTTATAATATCCTCTTACAGTTGTTTGTATTTCTTCAGTGTTGATTGTGATCTCTCCTCTTTGATTCATGATTGTATGTATTTATGTTCTTTCTGTTTTCTTTTTCATAGCCTGGCTAGGGGGTTATCAGTCTTGTTAAGTCTTTCAAAGAAGCAGCTCCTAGTTTTGTTGATTTGTTCTACTGTTTTGTTTTTTTTCCCCCATTTCTATGTAATTGGTTTCTGCTCTAATCTTTTCTATTTCTCTTATTCTTCCAGGTTTAGGCTTTATTTGCTGTTCTCTTTCCAGCTTCTTTACGTATAAGTTTAGGTTGTATTTTTGAAACTTTTTCTTGTTTTTTGAGGAAGGCTTGTATTGCTATATACTTCTCTCTCAGGACCATCTTTGTTGCATCCCAAAAGTTCTGAACTGCCATGTTTTCATTTTCATTTTTTTCCATGATTTTTAAAAATTCTTCTTTAATTTCCTGGTTGACCCATTCATTCTTTAGTAGGATGTTCTTTAACCTCTATGTATTTGTGTTCCTTCCAAATTTTCTCCTGTGTTGAGTCCAAATTTTAAAGCATTGTGGTCTGAAAATATGCATGGTATATTCTCTCTCTCTCTCTTTTTTTTTTTTTAACCACTTGAGTCCTGATTTGTGATCCACATGTGGTCTAATCTGGAGAATGTTCCATGTGCACTAAAAAATAATGTATATTAAAAAAACAAAAAAAACAAAACAAAAAAATAATGTATATTCTGCTACTATAGGTTGAAATATTCTGAATATATCTGTTAAGGCCATGTGGTCCAGTGTGTTATTCAAAGCCCTGGTTTTCTTGTTGATCTTTTGCTTAGATGATATATCTATTGCTGTGAGTAGCGTGTTAAAGTCTCCTACTATTATTTTATTATTAGTAATGTGTTTCCTTAGTTTTGTTATTAATTGGTTTATAGAATTGGCTGTTCCCAAGTTAAGAGCATAAATACTATAATTGTTAAATCTTCTTGTTGGATAGGTCATTTTATTGTGATATAGTGTCTTTCTTCATCCCTTATTACAGCCTTGGGTTTAAAGTCTAGTTTGTATTATATAAGGATTGCTACTCCAGTTTTCTTGTGATGTCCATTAGCAGGACAAATTCTTCTCTACTCCTTATTTTTTTAAAGACTATTTATTTGAGAGCGAGAGAGCACACAGAGGGAGAGTAAGAGGTAGGAGACTCCCCACTGAGCAGAGAGTTCAGTGTAGGACTTGATTCCAGGACCCCGAAATCATGACCTGAGCTGAAGGCAGGTGCTTAACTGACTGAGCCACCCAGGCAGCCCATCCATCTCCTCACTTTCAATCTGGAGGGTTTCTTGGGCTCTAAAATGAGTCTCTTAGAGACAACATATTGAGGGGGTCTTTTTCTTTTTTAATCCTATCTGATATGCTGAGTCTTAGACTGCAACATTTAAGCTATTTACTTTCAGAGTAATTATTGAAAGATATAAATCTAGTGCCATTGTATTAACCTGTAAAGTCACTGTTTCTGTAGATTGTCTCTGTTCCTTTCTCATTTTTGTTACTTTTGGGCTCTCTCTTCACCCAAAGGATCCTCTTTAATATTTCTTTCAGGGCTAGTTTAATGTTCGCTAATTCCTTTAATTTCTGTTTGTCCTGAAAACTCCATATCTCTCCTTCTATTCTGAGTGGGAACCTTGTTGGATAAAGTATTCTTGGCTCCATATTTTTCCCACTTAACACGTTGACTATATCATGCAGTCCTTTCTGGCCTGCCAGGTCTCTGTGGACAGGTCTGCTGCTAGTCTAATGTTTCTTCTTTTGTAGGTTAAGAACCTCCTGTCCCAAGCTGCTTTCAGGATTTTTTCTTTATCTGTGGAATTTGCAAGCTTCCCTATTAGATATTGAGGTGTTAACCTTTTTTTTTTTTTTTTTTTTTTTAATTTTGGGAGGGTTCCCTGTGCCTCCTGCTCTTGAATGTCTGTTTCCTTCCCCAGATTAGGAAGGTCCTCAGGTATAACTTTTTCACCTGATCTTAGCCAAAAGGCCGAGAAGTGATAGGTATAACTTTTTCAAATAAACCTTCTGCACATCCCCTTTCCTCTTCCTATAGGACCCCAATTATTCTAATATTGATTCACTTTATGGTATTGCTGATTTCTCAAATTCTCCCTTTGTGAATCAGCAGTAGTTTTTTTTTCCTCTTTTTCTCAGCTTCCTTCTTTCCCATCATTTTGTCTTATCACTGACTTGCCCTTCTGCCTCCTTCATCCTAGTAGTTAGAGCATCCATTTTTGACTGCAGCTCATCAATTTTTAATTTCATTAACTTTTAATTCTCATTAATTTTTAATTTCAGCCTGATTAGATTTTAGTTCTTTTATTTCTATAGTAAGGGATTCTCTGCTGTCTTCTATGGTTTTTTTTTTTCAAACCCAGCTACCATTTTTTTTTAATAATCATTGTTCTAGTTATATATATATATATATATATATATATATATATATATATATTCTAGTTAGTTATATATATTTATATCCATATTGATTAAATCCCTGGTAATGAGTACTGCCTCCTTTTTTGTGTGTGTGTGAGTTTGTCTTGTTATTATGTCCAGAAAAAAATAGATGAACAAGAGAGAAAAGACAAAATTAGCAACAACACCAGAAAAATACAAACTGGAAGAAAACAGAAACAAAATAAATTAAGAAAAAAGCAAATAAGAAGTAAAACAGAACAAAACAATAAGCTAGATCCTGGGTGTATTTTAGTCTGTTTGTTAAGAGAAACTAGATTCCAAAATAGGAAAGAAAAATTTATATATACACAAAAGTAAAATACAAAGGAAACGAAAAGTAAATATATATATATATATATCATATATATAAAAAAGAACATTAAAAGAGTTAAAAAAAGAATTGATAAAATAAAATAGCTGACAAAAATAAAACTGAAAGACTAAAGAATAAAAAACAATGAAAGTTATATACTGTTTTCCCTAAGAGCTGAAATTTTGCAGGTTTCTATGATCAATAAACTTGGAGTTAGCGGGTTGTTCCCTGCTGGTCTTTTATGTTCTAACTCTGTGTTCGCCCAGCCTGTGACCCAGTGTTTTTATCTTAAGCATGTGACCCAGTTTCTGGTCTCCAAACTTACGGACTTCTGTGGTTGGCACTTGAGCTGTTCCCCCCAGAGGAGGGTGGGGTGGTCTCTCTCCAGTGTCTGCCTTTTGCTGGGTCCCTGCTTAGCAAGCAGTCGCCTGACCATGCAGTGGTTCTGGGTTAATGGCAAACAGAAAACTGACACCTAAATTCCCCCTTTTCAGCTGCTTCCTTGTGCAGATGTTTGGAAATTCAGCCACACTTAGACACCCCCAGTCTTTTTGTGACCCTAGGGATTCTGAGACTATGCTGTCCCACCTGGGATTCTGCCCCAAGGAAGCTTTTAAAAAAATGTATATTATCTTATAGATTATTAGTATGTCATTTCTAACTTTTTAAAATATGCTACTTCTTTTTTTAATGTACTTTATACTGTTGATTTATGAGTGAATTATCTCCTATATCTAAAATACATTTTTTTAATTTAACATTTATCTCTGAACTTTCTTGGTTTCCCTAATCTCCTCTTTACTCTGATAGTTTAGTTTTGGTCTTTTGGTTTCAAGTCTGTCTTACAACATCTTATGACCCTTGGGAGTCCATTTATATTGAAAAATGAAACTAAATAGCTGATCTTGTGTGCCTGGTTACAAGTTCCAGGCTAGTCAGATTTCTCTGAGTAACCCTTCATATGCGAATCAGTCTATCTTTTCCCTGGGGTAGTTCATTTTTTCCAAACATGGGTTATTTATACTGTCTGAGTTTCCTGAGTACATTAGGGAAAAAGTAGCATCTAGACTCTTAACATTTTCCCTCTGTTGTCACATGTCACCCTGATTTTGCCTGTATAGGAAGTTCCCATACCCAGGGTTCCTTTGATCTAACCTCTCTTGAGCATAAAGCGTTTTTCTTCTCTCTACTGTGTGGGACCAAAGTAGAAGCTTGATTGAGAGGAGTGGAAGAGATAATTTATATGGAGTCGTTTTAACACACTTTCAGGTAATCATCCTGTATTAATAATCACCTTCACATGCTTGACTAAAATGTTACCTGGTCCCTGGAAATCCTGGGCTCTCTGGTTCTCGTCTTTACAATTAGTTCTTTTGAATTTCCTTAGGATTCATGTTTTATGGATAGCTAAATTAATCATTATTCATCCATTGGCTTTTCAGCTTTAATAGTTTCAAATTTTCATTTGCTTATTTCTGCTGCTATTTCTGAGATAGCATAGTTTTGCCTTAAAAAAAAAAAAAACACTTTTCTTTTACTTTAGTGTGTTTCCAAGGGTACATGGAGGAAAATGAAGTTTTTCAGTACCCAGTAATATTCTCATAATAATGGGATTTAAGTTATAATGACAATCACTATTGGAGGAAAATCTTCTTCCATTCCTTAGATACCAAATTATACTAGTGATAAGAGACAGAAAAGGAACTTACCAGTTTGTCCTGAGGTAGTTTCTGTAGAAACAAACAGAAATAAACTTGCAAGCTAATTTAAAGAAGTTATTAATATTTTTCTTAATTCTCTAAACAGAAAATTTATAAAGCTACAAATGATGAAAATGAAAGTATACAAGAATCGCTTGTGGGATGTTATGATTGCACAGAATAGTTCAGATTCAAAAGAGGAACTTACCGACAGGTTTTGAAGTCACAACTGAAAAAGAAAAGAAAATAGAGATTGATTGTCTATTAGAAGAAGATTAACTTTTCTTAATATCTCCTAAAATCAATCTGTCAAATGCAAAGTTTGCACTACTTATTTAAATTTAATTTTCATATCAAAATGCATGTATTTAACTTAAAAGTCAAATTATTTAATGTAAATAAACCAAAAGTTCTCTGACCCACCCCTTCTTACCTCCTATTTCCTTTTAACTTACACTCTTTGGGGTCAGGGCGTCTAAAACTAATATTTAATTATAAAATGTCTATATGATATTTCATGATTTCTCAAATTTGGATGATGCACATTGGCTTCCACCTATGAGAAACAAGTATGTACCTCTTTTTATCCCCTTCTTCTATTCACTTCTCTTCTATTTTTCCAAAAAAACAGCTCACATTTTTTAAAAAGATTGTATTTACTTATTTGACAGAAAAAGAGACAGAGAGAGCACACACACAAGCAGAGGGAACAGCAGGCAGAGGGAGAGGGAGAAGCGGACCCCCATGGAGAAGAAAGCCTGGTACAGGGCTAGATTCCAGGACCCCGGGATGATGACCTGAGCTGAAGGCAGATGCTTAACTGATGGAGCCACCCTAGGTGCCCTCCAGCTCACATTTTTTTGTGGTAAATCTGTATGTTGTGTTATCAGTAGCCTGCCAATGTAAATAATGTTCATTGTTGAGTAATGTATTATGTTAGCTTTCCTATTTGAGGTTTTCTTTTCTCTCTAGTTGATTTTTTACATTTTGGGAGATTTCATTGAACGTTTTTTCAAGTTTATGCCTTTTATTATTTTTTGTCAGTCATTTTAGTGGATTTCTGAAGGGAAGAGAATAAATTGCCCATTTTCTTTCTTTCTTCTTTTAGTGACAAATAGTTAACATACAGTGTTATATTAGTTTCAGGTATACAGTATAATGACTCAACAATTCTATATATTTCTCAGAGATGCTAAGTGTACTTTAATCCTCTTTATCTTTTCACACATGTACCCACCCATCTTCCCTCTGGTAACTACCGGTTTTTTCTCTGTATTTAAGAGTGAGTTTGTCTTTCTCTCTGGGTTTTGTTGTTGTTGTTATTGTTTGTTTGTTTACTTGTTTTGCTTCTTAAATCCCACATATAAGTGAAATCATATTTGCCTTTCTCTGATTAACTTATTTCACTTAGCATCCATTCTTTTTGTTGCAAATGGCAAAATTTCATTATTTTCATGGCTAAGTAATATCCCACTGTGTGTACATGAGTATATATATACTAGAACTTTACTGTAAACAATTGGATTATGTGACTGTGTGGGCTGTCTTGAGAATTCTGAAAATTCTTAAAGGTAGGCCATCTGTTGGGCTGGCTGGAATACTCACACTCAGTCTGAGATTGTCCATAGGAGAATTTCTTCTTCATTAGGGAAGCCTCAGCTATACTCTTACAGCCTTTCAGCTGATTGAATCAGGTCCATTCATATTATTTAGTATGATCTCCCTTAGAGTTAGATTATGAATTTGAAGGACATCTACAAAATACTTTCCCAGAAACATTTAGACTCATGTTCAAATAATTTGGGATGGTAGCCTAACTAAGGTGATACATCAAAAGACCCTTGCAGTCCACTTCTTGTCATTTTAACACTGAGGCACATTTCCTTAAACCACACTTAATCTCCAACTGAAGATAATAACAGATTATACTTCCAATTCACATAATATAATAAGCATGTAACCAAAAACATGTTCATATTTCCCAGAAGAGAATGCAAAGTCCTTGGATGAGGTTCACTCTTCTTCTTTGCTATTTTGTGAATTAAATTCTGTGAGATTAAGTTGCTATTATCAATCCATCTTTTGTTAGATGATAAGTTGATAAGAGAGAAAAAATAAAAATATTTGGCTAATATGTACCTAAGTAAATATTAAAGATAAGGCAGAAATGTTTATAATTATGATTCTTGTTTCTGCAACTGGTCATGTGGTTGTACCTATTGTAGGTATGGTATTGGTAACTACCTCATTCCATTACTCATTCCATATTTCCTATGCCTTCAGTAAGTACTTCAACTGGTCTTTGTTCTTTACTAGTCCATGTGGTCCAAACTCTCCTTTTTGAGAGATCTGGGCCATTATCAGTCCTGCCTGAATGGGGTTGTTTTAGTTTTCTATTGAGTTAAATTATAAGATATGGTAATAGTAAGTAGAGACCTAAGAGATTTTTTTACTTCCATTGCATAGCAGCCCAATTTCCCCTTGGTCATTGGGATCAGTCACCCCAACCAGTATAGTAACCTTTGTGTTTGCTTTTAGATTCAAATGTATGAAGAACCCCAAGTAGCCAGCTGGCATTCACTACTTCTAGTTCATTGGAACTGTTGTGTCTTTGTGGAAGCATTCTTCCTCTTGGATCTGTGACCTCTAGATTAGCAAAGCCTAAGTTTGTGTGATAGAAGGCAAACTTTTTACTCATGGATTTCTAGGAGTAGGAGTGAATGAAGCCGATTCCACTTAATTCCTGGCTGTATATTGGACTGTGATTTAGAGTATATACAACATCCTACAGGATATTGCCTCAGCCAGACTAAGTATTGTCATCTAGTTGGCACTGTAACTGAATCCTTTAATACCTTATACTCCTCTATCAAGCTAGCTGCATTAAAATGATGGGGAACATGACATTACAAATGAATTCCATCAGAATGGTCCCATTACTAGATTTCATTTACTGTGAAGTGAGTTTCTTGATCAAAAGCAATGCTGTGTGGTAATGGTGGTGGATAAGACATTTTATAAATCTACTGATAGTATTAATGCATACAGGGAAGACAAATTCTATCCAGAGCAGTTAACTATTCCAGTAAGAACAAAATGATACTCCTTCCAGGATGTCAGTGGTCCAATGCATTTAACAGGCCTGCTGGTATCTGGTTAACCACCGTGGAGCATGGTGCCATATTGTAGACTCAATGCTATTCTCTCCTACTGGCAAATTGAGCAATTGACAGTGGCTGCATCTAGTTGGCCTTGGTGAGTAAATGCCCATGTTATTGAGCTATGCATAACCTGCTACCTTGATCACTTTGTTCATGATCTCACTGGGAAGAAAAGAATAACTTGTATCCACAGAATGGTTCACTCTATCCATTTTATTAAAATCTGTGTCTGAAGAGGTTACGCTGGTGATCATTCATGTGGGACACAAATATCTTCATATTATTTACCTACTCGGAGATGTCTATCCACATACTTCTTTCTCAGACTTCTTTGTTACCAATTTTACAGTGCTCTTCCAAGTTCCCGACCATCCAGCCAAACCATTGGCTATAGCCTATGAATTTACATAGACTCTTATATCTGGCTATTGCCCCTTTCAGACAAAATGAACAGTCACGTGTGCTGCTTGAAAGTGTGCCCACTAGAAGGACTTTCCTTCACGTTCCTTCCAGGATGTCTCAGAAAGGGGCTATAGGGGCCACTGTGTGTATCCAGCTTTATGGGTTTGTGTTTCAGACAACAGCCAGTTCATGATGGGCAGCTCAGATCTCATGGCAATCTGGTAGTCCTCGGTTAAGCATTCAGCCTCAGTAACAATCCAAAAGCTTGTTTTCAAAATGAGAAAAGTTATTTGCAGAGGATGGCAGATACTTACTTTAAAATCCTAAGGGCCTACCAAAGGCTCCACAGCATTTCTGTCTGCCAGTAACACTTCAAGCACATCGTGTCTGCTGGATCATAAAGCCTAAGTGGCTGAGCAACTTGCCTGGCAGCCTGGATATACTGCCAAGCCTTTTCCTGTGCTGTGTCCCATGCAAAACTAGCAGCTTTTCAGGTCATTCTGTAAGTGAGCTGAAGCAGCACACCCAAATGGGTATCATGTTGCCTTTGAAATGCAAAGAGGTCCACTAGGCATTGTGTATTTTTCATTGATAGGAGGGGTAGAGGCAACAACTTGTACCTCAGCATTGAAAATAAACCTTGACATACCCCACATTAGTGCTCCCCATGAAATTTTGCTAAGGTGAAAGGCCCCTGCATTCTTGTTGAGTTTATTTTCTACTTCTGATATACTAAACTTTTATCTAAATATCTATAACAGTTGCTTCTCCTTGTTTGCCAGGGCTGGTCAGCCTAGTATCACCATAGTATCCTAGAATGGAAAAGTGATGCAAGTTCCTGCAGACTGAATTATGACACAGATGTATAGTTGATGTGACCTGAAGTAGGACAGTGTAAGCATAATGATTATCTTGTCAACTGAAAGCAAACTGCTTCTGGTGGTCTTTACTAAGAGAATAGAGAAAAAAAAATTGCTTGGCAGATCTGTAGCAGCATGGCAGCAGGGCTTGTGTTAATTTGTTCAAGCATTGAAACCACAACCGGAATAGCAGTGCAATTTGAGTCATTATTTGACTGAATTTATGATAATCTGCCATTCCCCAAGATCCATTTATTTTCTGCATAGGTCGAGTAGGTGAGTTAAATGAGGATCAAGACCTTGGTCATGCCACAAATGTTTGCGATTGTTTGGGAATGTGGTATTATTTTTGGTTTAGGTAAAGCAGTTTTTGTGGGTTCCACTGGGCCATTACTAGCATGATAGCCCTTACTCCACAGATCAGGGAACCAATGTTATAATCCTGCCAGTTTTTGAATATATCTATTCTAATGATGCATTCTGAAACTGGATAAATAACTGTAGAGTGGATTTGGGGAACCATAGAGTCAGACAGACCTGAGCTAAAACCCATCAATTCCTTATCTTTATAGGTTCCTACTCTGACCAATGGACCATAAGGATGTTTTGGGTCTTCAAGGATTAGTTCAGAGCCAGTGGACAGTAATCCTTGAAAAGTGATTACTTCCCTTTCCCTAATTTATAGTATTTCTGGTAATTGGTCCTAGGTCCCTTTGTGAAAGGCTTAGAGAAAGATTAATATTATACATTGCTGGCAAAATAGCAAGGTCTATCTACAAGACGATCTGGCCTCCACTTTATCCCATGATTTCTGGATCTGTAGACTGGCTCCTATTAGAGAATTGATTGAGTAACTTATCTCTAGTGATTCAACTGACTTCTGTTCACTAGACCTCGGATCCTTTCACTAAGTATGAATTTAGAAAACTGTGCATCTGTTTCTTCTTTAGGGATACCATTATCAAAGGGCCAGGGTCTTAGATTTTTGTGAATCAGACTCATCTGATTCCTGCTTCAGCTTCCATTTACCTCTGCTCTTAAGGACTATCCAAGGGATTGCATCAGGACCACCAGATTACGTAGGATAATCTCTCTTACCTAGTGCCAGCCTGATACAGACTTTAATCACATGCAAAAAGCACCTTCACAGCAACACCTAGATTAGTGTTTGATTGAATAACTGTACTGTGCCTAGCCTATTTGACATATCAAAAGACCATTTCATTTGGGAATCCACATTTTGACCTTCTGCACTAAACTGCATGTTTTGGGGATTTCTTGATTTCCTCTTGGTTTACATTCCTTGTTTTGATGGAGTATATTCTCCAGTTTTTCCTGGAGAAGGAATGCATGGAAGATGAAAATTTTGAGACTTTAAATCATATGATGTTTACATTTGCTTAATAGATTTCCTTGGGGATTTGGACCAATCCATTGGAAGTCTTTTAGAATTGAGAAACATTTGCTCCAATGTTTTCTAAGTCCACTGTTGAGAAATATGATGCCATTCAGATTGGTGATCATTTGTATGTATCATTTTTTTTTATTCCTAGCATATTTTGAAAATACTTGATGAGATTTGATGTGTGTCTTTTTTCACTGTTCATTGTGCAGAGTCATTTTATTTTTTTTCAAAATCATTTTTTTTTTAAAGGCACTCTGGGCTTTTTCAATTTTGATGTCTCATGACTCACTCTCCTTATTTTCTCCCATCATTAAAAAAATATTCTCTTATCTGGTACTCCTATTATTGTGCAGTACAGCCTCTTGGACTGTTATTTTAATTTTCTTTTTATCTCCATTTCCTGCTTTTTAAAAATTTTTTTGTTTCATTTTATTTTCTGGGAGGTTCTTTTGATATCATCTTCCTACCATTTTACAGAATATTAATGTCACCTGCTTATATTTTTAATTATTCTGTAGCTTTTTTGTTTTCTGAATGTCACTTTTTATATCACCCTGTCCTTTTTTCAAGAGATCAATATTTTCTTAGATGTTTTAAACACATTAAAAAAAAACACTTTTCACTATTTTTCTCAATTTTCTTGGTTTTCTGTGGTTACCATTTTTTGCATTATTGGTTCTTCATTTTCAAGGTAGAATCTGTTCTTCAATATCTAGTGATCATTGGAAGTCCATTCATACTGAAGCATTTAATTCTAAATAGCTGATCACGTGTGCATGGATAGTGATTGGATGATCCATTGTGCATGGATACCTGTCACCCAGGTAGGTTGGCTTTCTCTGGATAACCCGCAATATCAGAATCTGTAGGTCTTTCTTCTAAGGTAGTTCATTTTCTTCCTTGCAGGGTCATGAACTCTCTTCATGTATGGATAATAAAACTGACTGCCAAAGTTCTTTGAGTATACTGGGGGAAGAACATAGGTTGTCTACAATATATGTATAATAATATGAGTCTACAATCTTATTTTGCTCTCTATCATCAGGGTGCTTCTCTGTTTTTTCCTGTACATGGAGGCCTTGTTTTCAGGTTTCCTTTAATTCAACGTGTCCAAGGATAAAGTCTTTTTCATCAACTCTGGTATGTTGTGTGTACCAGTGTGGAAGACTGATGGAAGGGAATGGAGGAGATCATGTATATGGACTTATTTAAACAATGTTTTTAGAAATTATCTTTTCCTCAACCACATCTTTACATCTCTGATTGAAAAGTTAGCTGGTACTGAGTCAATCTGGTTTCTGCAGTTCAGGGTTAGGTCTATTGAACTTACTGAAGATTGGAGTTTTGTATGTCATATAGAAGTTTTTAGTATATCATATGTATAAGTAATAGCTAACTTAGCTTTTAGTGTGCTTAACTGTGCTTCTTATGCTTTAATACTTCTGTTTTAAATTTTCATATACTTATGGTTTCTGTTGCTTTTTTTAGACTTTTAGGTTTTGTCTTTAAAAAAAATTCTTTCAATATAGTGTGATTTAAAATTTCTTGAAGGAAAATTAAGTTTAAGAAATTTTTATATTTAACTTCAATCTCACAATTATATTTTTAAAAGAAAGGCTTTATAGGACTGTTACTTGTAATTCCTTTATAGGACTGTTACTTGTAATTCCTAGGGGAAAACAATCATCTCTTACTAAGAAATTAAGCATACTAGAGATAAGGGATAGAAAAGGGACTTAGTTTGTTCTGAGCTATTCCCTGAAAAACAAACATAAACAAACATTTGGATAAATTGGTGATGAGATTGCCATTTTCTTTATTTCTCTAAAGTAAGAATTTGCAAAAGTATAAATGATGACAGCCAGGGAATGCAAAACTCCCATGTAAGTTGGTAATGAATGCACATAGTGTTGAAAAATCAACTTTAAGAAAAAAAGATTTTATTTATTTGAGAGAGAGAGAGAGAGAGTGAGCACAAGCAGGGAAAGGGGCAGAGGGGCAGGGAACCTGAGAGGACCCTGGAATCATGACCTGAGATGAAGGCAGATGCTTAACCAATTGAGCCGCCCAAGCACTCTCGAAAAATCAAATTATTGACGCATTTGGAAGCCGCAATTGAAGTAAGAAGGCAAATAAAAATGTAGGTGTTGTTTGCTCATTAGAAGGAGATTAGGTTTGCTTTCTATCTTTATAAAAGTTATGTACTAGAATGTAAAATTTATAGTTTTATTTAAGTTTAACTTTTATTTTAATTTTATTTTTTATAAACATATATTTTTATCCCCAGGGGTACAGGTCTGTGAATCGCCAGGTTTACACACTTCACAGCACTCACCATAGCACATAACCTCCCCAATGTCCATAATCCCACCCCCCAACCCCCCTCCCCCCATTAACCCTCAGTTTGTTTTGTGAGATTAAGAGTCACTTATGGTTTGTCTCCCTCCCAATCCCATCTTGTTTCATTTACTCTTCTCCTACCCCCTTAACACCCCATGTTGCATCTCCTCTCCCTCATATCAGGGAGATCATAGGATAGTTGTCTTTCTCCGATTGACTTATTTCGCTAAGCATGATACCCTCTAGTTCCATCCACGTCGTTGCAAATGGCAAGATTTCATTTCTTTTGATGGCTGCATAGTATTCCATTGTGTATATATACCACATCTTCTTTATCCATTTGTCTGTTGATGGACATCTAGGTTCTTTCCATAGTTTGGCTATTGTAGACATTGCTGCTATAAACATTCGGGTGCACGTGCCCCTTCGGATGACTACGTTTGTATCCTTAGGGTAAATACCCAGCAGTGCAATTGCTGGGTCATAGGGTAGTTCTATTTTCAACATTTTGAGGAACCTCCATGCTGTTTTCCAGAGTGGTTGCACCAGCTTGCATTCCCACCAACAGTGTAGGAGGGTTCCCCTTCCTCTGCATCCTCGCCAGCATCTGTCATTTCCTGACTTGTTAATTTTAGCCATTCTGACTGGTGTGAGGTGATATCTCATTGTGGTTTTGATTTGTATTTCCCTGATGCCGAGTGATATGGAGCACTTTTTCATGTGTCTGTTGGCCATCTGGATGTCTTCTTTGCAGAAATGTCTGTTCATGTTCTCTGCCCATTTCTTGATTGGATTCTTTGTTCTTTGGGTGTTGAGTTTGCTAAGTTCTTTATAGATTTTGGACACTAGCCCTTTATCCGATAGGTCATTTGCAAATATCTTCTCCCATTCTGTCAGTTGTCTTTTGGTTTTTTAACTGTTTCCTTTGCTGTGCAAAAGCTTTTGATCTTGATGAAATCCCAATAGTTCATTTTTGCCCTTGCTTCCCTTGCCTTTGGCGATGTTCCTAGGAAGATGTTGCTGCGGCTGAGGTCGAAGAGGTTGCTGCCTGTGTTCTCCTCAAGGATTTGGATGGATTCCTTTCTCACATTGAGATCCTTCATCCATTTTGAGTCTATTTTCGTGTGTGGTGTAAGGAAATGATCCCATTTCATTTTTCTGCATGTGGCTGTCCAATTTTCCCAACACCATTTATTGAAGAGGCTGTCTTTTTTCCATTGGATATTCTTTCCTGCTTTGTCGAAGATTAGTGGACCATAGAGTTGAGGGTCTATTTCTGGGCTCTCTAATCTGTTCCATTGATCTATGTGTCTGTTTTTGTGCCAGTACCATGCTGTCTTGATGATGACAGCTTTGTAATAGAGCTTGAAGTCCGGAATTGTGATGCCACCAACTTTGGCTTTCTTTTTCAATATTGCTTTGGCTATTCGAGGTCTTTTCTGGTTCCATATAAATTTTAGGATTATTTGTTCCATTTCTTTGAAAAAAATGGATGGGATTTTGATAGGAATTGCATTAAATGTGTAGATTGCTTTAGGTAGCATAGACATTTTCACAATATTTATTCTTCCAATCCAGGAGCATGGAACATTTTTCCATTTCTTTGTGTCTTCCTCAATTTCTTTCACGAGTACTTTATAGTTTTCTGTGTATAGAATCTTAATCTCTTTGGTTAGGTTTATTCCTAGGTATCTTATAGTTTTGGGTGCAATTGTAAATGGGATGGACTCCTTAATTTCTCTTTCTTCTGTCTTGTTGTTGGTGTAGAGAAATGCAACTGATTTCTGTGCATTGATTTAATATCCTGACACTTTACTGAATTCCTGTACAAGTTCTAGCAGTTTTGGAGTGGAGTCTTTTGGGTTTTCCACATATAGTATCATATCATCTGCAAAGAGTGATAGTTTGACTTCTTCTTTGCCCACTTGGATGCCTTTAATTTCCTTTTGTTGTCTGACTGCTGAGGCTAGGACTTCTAGTACTATGTTGAATAGCAGTGGTGATAACGGACATCCCTGCCGTGTTCCTGACCTTAGCGGAAAAGCTTTCAGTTTTTCTCCATTGAGAATGATATTTGCGGTGGGTTTTTCATAGATGGCTTTGATAATATTGAGGTATGTGCCCTCTATCCCTACACTTTGAAGAGTTTTGATCAGGAAGGGATGCTGTACTTTGTCAAATGCTTTTTCAGCATCTATGGAGAGTATCATATGGTCCTTGTTCTTTCTTTTATTAATGTGTTGTATCACATTGATTGATTTGCAGATGTTGAACCAACCTTGCAGCCCTGGAATAAATCCCACTTGGTCGTGGTGAATAATCCTTTTAATGTACTGTTGAATCCTATTGGCTAGTATTTTGGCGAGAATTTTTGCATCTGTGTTCATCAAGGATATTGGTCTGTAGTTCTCTTTTTTGATGGGATCCTTGTCTGGTTTTGGGATCAAGGTGATGCTGGCCTCATTAAGTGAGTTTGGAAGTTTTCCTTCCTTTTCTATTTTTTGGAACAGTTTCAGGAGAATAGGAATTAGTTCTTCTTTAAATGTGTGGTAGAATTCCCCCGGGAAGCCATCTGGCCCTGGGCTTTTGTTTGTTTGGAGATTTTTGATGACTCTTTCAATCTCCTTAATGGTTATGGGTCTGTTCAGGCTTTCTATTTCTTCTTGGTTCAGTTGTGATAGTTTATATGTCTCTAGGAATGCATCCATTTCTTCCAGATTGTCAAATTTGTTGGTGTAGAGTTGCTCATAGTACGTTCTTATAATTGTCTGTATTTTTTTGGTGTTAGTTGTGATCTCTCCTCTTTCATTCATGATTTTATTTATTTGGGTCCTTTCTCTTTTCTTTTTGACAAGTCTGGCCAGGGGTTTATCGATCTTATTAATTCTTTCAAAGAACCAGCTCCTAGTTTCGTTGATTTGTTCTATTGTTTTTTTGGTTTCTATTTCATTGATTTCTGCTCTGATCTTTATGATTTCTCTTCTCCTGCTGGGTTTAGGGTTTCTTTCTTGTTCTTTCTCTAGCTCTTTTAGGTGTAGGGTTAGGTTGTGTACCTGAGACCTTTCTTGTTTCTTGAGAAAGGCTTGTACCGCTATATATTTTCCTCTCAGGACTGCCTTTGT
>NW_019154112.1:2646305-2690510 GCF_002288905.1 Enhydra lutris kenyoni
ACAAGATGGGATTGGGAGGGAGACAAACCATAAGTGACTCTTAATCTCACAAAACAAACTGAGGGTTAATGGGGGGAGGGGGGTTGGGGGGTGGGATTATGGACATTGGGGAGGTTATGTGCTATGGTGAGTGCTGTGAAGTGTGTAAACCTGTCGATTCACAGACCTGTACCCCTGGGGATAAAAATATATTATATGTTTATAAAAAATAAAATTAAAAAAATAATAATAATTCTTCTGCCAGCACACTTTCATATGCAAACTAACATGTCCAGAGATTATTCCCTTGTTGGGCTCTTGCACTATAGGCCACTTTGGGCTTTGCTGCCCTAATCTCCTTGGAACCAGGTATCAGATAATCAGCTGGCTCCCTGCTGAGTGGAGACCCCCCCCCACATGGCGCTCAATCCCAGGACTCTGACATTATGACCTGAGCAGAAGGCAGAGGCTTAACCCACTGAGCCACCCAGGCGCCCCTCTTTTGGTGATTTTTTTTAAAGATTTTATTTATTTATTTGACAGAGAGAGAGAGATCACAAGTAGGCAGAGTGACAGGCAGAGAGAGGGGGAAGCAGCCTCCCTGCTGAGCAGAGAGCCCAATGCGGGGCTCAATCCCAGGACCCTGAGATCATGACCTGAGCTGAAGGCAGAGGTTTAACCCACTGAGCCACCCAGGTGCCCCTCTTTTGGTGATTTTTAAGAATGTTTTTCAGGCTTATGCCTTTTGTTATTCTTTTTCATTGGTTTTATTGCGTTCTGAAGGGAAAAGAAAAAAATGTTCATTTCCAACTTGCCTAATGTAGGTTTTTATACTCTCTTTATGGGTGGTTTTATAATCAGATATGGTAATATCCAGAAATCTCAACTGCCTCACTTGAGCAGGCCAGACCGTCCCCAGATTAGAAATAGAAAGGGAGGGTACTGATTCATTCTAAGATCTTTCATACAATACAAATAAATCCATCAGTTTGATTTTCCTGAGAGAAGGAGATTAGTATTTTTCCTTCCTAATCTAGTTTAGAGTGATGGGAAAGCTTGAAGTTATAGCAGCTTAAAAATGCAAAAATTTTCCTTGCAACTAGGAGACCAAAGAAATTTTGAAAATTGAAAATCCAGAATAAAAAATGGTGATGATGATGGTGATGGTGATGGTGATGACAATATATTGAGGGATTAAAGTAAATGCATTTTTAATGATCATGACAATGAAAGCATAAATAGTAAAGAAATAGAGTGTTCCAGTGTTCTTATACCCCTTATATTGTCTTATTAATTTGCAATGTTAAATATAGTAATTTAGGGGTGCCTGGGTGGCATAGTCAGTTAAACATCTGACTCTTGGTTTCTGCTCAGGTCATGATCTTGCTGTTGTGGGGTTGAGCCCTACCTTGGGATCCATGCTTAGCATGGAATCACTTCAGATTCTCTCTCCCTCTCCCTCCTGCTCACTCTTACTCTCTCTCTTTCTCTCAAATAAATAAAATCTCTTTTAAAAATGTAGTAATTTATGTTACAATTTTGTAAGACAAAGATGAATGTTATTTCTATGGTAATTCCTAAAAGAATAATAAAATAGTGTGTTGCTAACATTCTATGAGATCAGGAAAATAGAATTATAAAAAAGAAATTATTTCAAAAGAAGACAAAAAAAGGACACAAAAAGATGAGAATTAGCAAACTGATTAGTAACATTATTATTAAAAATACAAATATATGAACAATTACACTGGATGCAAATGGTATAAATATTCCTATTAAATGAAAGTATTTTCAGACTAGATTAAGAAATAAAATCCAAATATATATTTCATTCTTTTTTCTTTTTAATGCTGTGTTGGGATGAATTCCACTGCTCTGTCTTTGAGACAATGATCCTTTATTCTGCTTCACCTTGTCTCCTTTGGAACCCTCTAGTGTATTTTTCAGCTCAGTTACTGTATTCTTCAGTTCTGTCTCTTCTTTTTGTAACTTTCTTGTATTTTCATCTCCCTGAAGTTTTCACTGTATCTGTATGACCATTGCTTTGAACTCTTTATCAGGTAAATTACCTATCTCTGTTTGATTAAGATTGTCCCCCCTATCTGCCCCCCCCTCGAGGTTTTATCATTTTCTTTTGTTTGGAACATAATGTCATTTTCTTCATTTTGCTTTCTCTATCTATGTTGGTTTCTATTCATTAGCCACTTCTCACAATCTTGAAAGATTGTCCTCTTGTGCAAATGAACTTTATCACTAAACCCTGGTTTAGCCCTTGTTTGTCTATCAAACCTTTATGGTTGTGCAAGCAGCCTATTTGACTTTTAATACCTCCTGGTTGTTGAGGGTGTGCCAAGGCCAGTCAGTGTCCCAAAGGAGAGGATCTGTCAGCCCACCTAGATTCAGGCTAATTGGAAGCCAGACCCCCACACAACAGCTTGAAATAAATGCATATATAGGCAGTCTTGTGGGCCTACATGTATGAGCTCTCCTGGCCCCCAGAGACAGGTGATCTGGAGGTGTCCCTTGGACAGCAGTTGTAAAAATCAGTAGTCTAGTTACAAGCTCCCTTGTAGGAGATAAAAGTGAGGTATAGTGAGGCGGAAGGAGATTGTTGAGTTGGTGTTCTTTGGCCTGTGTTCCTGAGAGTGCCTCTGCAGCCTCTGGATGTGTGCCAGAGCTGATGTTGGCCCCTAAGTCTGAAGCTCCAGGACTTGGAAGTAGGCCTCTATCACAGAAAGGCTGGGGTTGTGTTTCAGTCTGCTGTCTATGCAGTACGGCTGGAGATTATAGCCTACCAAGAGCTGCTCTGACTCTTGTAGTCCCATGGGACTCAGGAAGGCAAGCTCCTTTGCCCATTAAAGCCAGGTAATCAACAGGTATCCCCTGGTCAGCAGATGTGAAAACCAGATCACCAGATATAAAAACAGGAGCACTGGACATACATAAGAGCTCCCTATTGAGAGATACTTCTACTCTGAAGATTGTTCCTACCCTCTGAAGTCTCAGGAGACGTTTACGGTCTGTTTACCTAGAAGTCTGCCACTCTGTCTGTGGCTGTGATGATAAAACAATCGACTTCTTTCACAGAATGAAAGCTCCTGAGTCTGTTCCCTCTTTCTCTGCTCTGGAGGTACTAGCTGTTTAAGAACACTTTCTCCATTGGTTATAATCCCATGGAACCTATGCACATAAGCCCCACTGGCCCCCAAAGCCAGGTGATGTAGAGGAGTTCCCTGGCAGCCACAAAAATCTGGATACCAGAGAAGGGTATAGACTCCTTTCTGTAAGATACCAATGAACTGGAGTGAGGCAAAGGGAAAGCACAAAGATCTATCCACTGGCCACCATTCCCAGAGAGCATCTCTGTAGGTTCCTAAAGTGTGTCAAACCAGAAGGAAGATTTCCTCAGGCCAAAGTTCCTGGACCAGCAAAGTGGTCTTTTTCTCAGACAGACTGGGGTGGTAGTCTGCCTAGAGCTGTTTCTCTGATTGATAAAGTCTCATGGGACCCAAGAAAGCAAGCCTCCATGATCTCCAGAGCCAGGCAAGCAAGCGTGGGTGGCAGTGACAAAATATGAGTTAGTAGATTAAAACAAACAAACAAACAAACAAACAAAAACAAAACTGAGGTACCAGTTGTGTGTAGAAGCTCCCTTCTGGGAGATGCTGGCACTGTCATGTGGCAGAGGGAGAGTGCAAAGGTGGTATACATTGGCTGGAGTGACGCCAAAGGAGAGTCAAAAAGAAAAAAAAAGTAAAAATAAAAAGAAACAAAGAAAAGGGGAAAAAAATGAGGGAGAAGATGGTAACCATTGACTTTAGTAAGATGGAAGGAGAATAGGAAGATGGTGGTCACCAGCCTCCATCTCCAGAGAGTATCCAGCAAGACCATGTACCTCAGATCAATAATTTAAAACTAGGAAATGAGTCTCTTTCACATAATATCTGTGCACATTTCAAGGGACTGCTTCTGTCTTGGGTCCTGGTGGAGGAGTAGTAAGTCTGGGTGCCCTTTAAAGGTCATCCTCAGTTGGCCCCATCTCTCTGGTTTTTGTAGGCATGAGTCCTATTGGTCTTCAAAGCCAGATATTTTGAGGGCTCATCTCTCAAGTTGGGTGGGTGGGGCTGGTGTGGAGTATGAATCCTTTGCCCCTCAAGGAGAAGCTCCAGGTTTTGAGTTCTTCGTACCGATTATGGATTGCTGCTCAATGCATGGGAAATATGGCAGGATTGTTGTGTCTTAACCTTTCCTAACAACATTTTTGTTTCGATGTGGTTACCCTCTTGTTTGCCCCATGTGAGAGGGTTAGTTCACCAGTCCTTCCCCTGCTCCCAGAGGAAATCATTCCACACACATATATAGCCATAGATTTAGTGGGTCTGTCAGAGAAGGTGAGTTCAGGATCATCCTATGCTGCCATCTTGAATGGGAACTAGTCAGATAACGACTGTTAACTGGCCATCCCACCCTGTATTTCTGCCTTCAATTTGTGAGCCTTTTCTGAATTTTGAATTGACATTCTTCTTACCTTTCTCTACTGCTTGTTCTCAGGTTTCTTCTATCTCTTCTTTTAGTAATCTGTTTTCAAAAATTTCTCAGCACTTACAAACTGATCTCATTTCCTTTCCTTGTGTTCCTTGTGTATATGCTTTTTCCATTTCTTTATTTCATTCCAGCAGGATTTTAGGCAGGCAGTTGAGGTAAATGCCTTGTTAAACTAAAACTCCTTCCTCCCCTGACCCCTGAACTCAGGGGGCTTATATTTAAACATGATAGACATGAAACTGGTAATACCCATAGGAGTCTTCCAGACCATTAATTCTAAATCACAAATAGGAAATAAACAAACAAAAAAGAAACTTACTGCAGGGTTCTGTTGTCTTTTCTGAAATATAAACACAAATGAACATATAAATATCATTTGCCTAAGGGAAGGAAACTCTAGTTTTCTTTAATACTATTTTTGTATATGACTAGTAAGTCATTGACAGTAACAGTGAGTAGAGAGATCAAAAGTTTTTCAAAGAAGTTATAAACAAAAGTGCAGCAGAGTTAAGGAAGTATCCAGGTACATGGAGTGTGGTTTTCTTCAGGGAAGAAATGTGACATTTTCTTCTGATACTCCTTTGGGGAGATTCATTTTAAAATTAGACCATTTTAGAGCCCTTTGTCATCTTTATCTGCTCTTCTTGGTCTTTATAGTAGAAATGTCATAGGTTTGGGAAATGTGCATCTATTCTGTCCTCCTTTACATCTCTTTTTATTTCAGAGATGTCTGTTTATTTTATTTATTTATATTTTATTTTATTTATTATTTCACAGATTTTTAAAATTTATATTTATTTATTCTCTATATTTATTCATTTTTATTTATTTATATATTATTTATTATATTTATTATATTTTATTTATATCTTATTTATTATTTCAGGGTTATTTATTTATATCAAGATTTCTATAAATTTGCTGAGGAATAGGAAAGTAACATCTATTTTTATTCAGAAAGTTTAATCACAAATTATCAAATCTTTTGATTTGTTTGTTTAAGAAAAAGGATACTATTTTTATTTTTTCGTGAGGAACATGAAAATGAACCTATACTATTGCATCAGAAAAAGTCAGCTTCAGTGGAATTAATTTTTGTTGTAATTTAAGAACAACTGATGGTTGAGAAAGAAAGAAAGAAAAATCTGATGGTTTTTGGATTTCCTGAGTTTGGTAGATTCAGGGCAACAACATCCATGAATATTTTTCTATGTCTTTGATTGAAACTTTTCATTATAAATGTAAGGCATTAGAATTTGCAAATCTTGCTTTATTCACATTTTCATCATATTCTTACCTTTTCCCTATTTGTTAGGGAACCCACATCAGAACATCTTGACTACATATGGATAGTAGAAAAATAGATTTTATTGATCACCTTTCTTAAATGCTCCTGCCCATTGTTAGTAAGCTAGCGGCAGTGGCATGCTAACTATTGGGCAAGAGGAAAAAAGGAATGAAATTAGGAACATGGAGATTTTTGTAATATCCATGTTATTAATACTGCCTTCTGTACCTATCATGGAGAAAGAAAAGTAAAAATGTTATATACATAAGGAATTGCTGATTTTTCTGCATTTTTCCCCAAATGCCTATAAAATAAGTAAATGACCATGATTTGGCTTAGGTATAAAGTTATTATTATTATTGCCTATGATTCTTTTCAAGGCCACAATTCTCTCTCTTTTTTTAAAAGATTTTATTTATTTATTTGAGAGAGAGAGACAGAAAGCATGAGTAGAGAGGAGGGGCAGAGGGAGAGGGGGAAGCAGACTCCCTGCTAAGCAGAAAATCAGATGCTGGGCTTGGTCCCAGTACCCTGAGATCATTACTTGTGCTGAAGGCAGAAGCTTATCCTGTTGGGCCACCCAGATGCCCCCAAAATTCTCTTTAAAAACAAACTGGGATTTGAATCGAGCCTTGAAGATGTTAAAACCTTCATATATTGTAATTCCACTTCTACCCCTTCTAACTGTTCTTATCTTTTCTCTCATACTCTCACTGTTCACTCACACCACCCCACCCTCATTCTGCCTGTTTGTTGAAAAGGAAATATTAGTGATACTAAGAGGTTTTCTTTTTACAACTTAAGAAACACATAAAATTATATACACATGTACACATATATAAATATGCATGTAGGATACATATGTATGTGTAAATAAGTTTGCTATTTCTTCATCCAGAAAAGATTTAAGACAGCTTCTCTTGCTGTTTATTCTTTTTGTTGTAATAGTGAACAGGAAAATTTACATAGATTTTATTGGATATGGAACAGTTTCCACTCTTTCATGTCTGGCATTTGATGTGAAATTGTCAGTGACATCAGATCATCCTAATAATATTAAGTAAAGCGGGGTGAGAGAACTAGAAACTATAGTTAATATTTATGAATCTTACTTTTGGTTGGAAAGTCACCGATTTCGTGTTCTCCTTTCCAGACTTGAACACATTTCAAATTGCTCTCATAGGGCTATTAGCATTATTTCTTACATCATTACTGTAGTAATCTTCAGATTACTAATTTTAAAGAGTTTGTTTCTTTGAATAAGGCAATGGTTGAATGAGCTATATGTTTTGTAAAGAAAAGGGACTTTTAATTTTTTAAAATATATGTGATAGGATATAACTTGTTTAATAATCAAGTGTAGTCTTACTGTTCTCCACAGGTTATTTGCTTTAATGAAGAGATGTGATGAAGTTATTAGTTGGTTACACTGAGTTTATGGTTACATGTGTGCTTTTTTTTCAAATGGCTTCTGAGTTCCTTAAACACAGACTGACATTAACAACTTGGTGTGGTAGGTATAAATTAATATTTGTTGAATATATACTGGAAAATTATACTTTAAAATATGCCTTATTTCCACGGTAACTGGGTGGCTCAGTGGGTTGAGCCTTTGCCTTCGGCTCAGGTCATGATCCCAGGGTCCTGGGATCGAGCCCCACATTGGGTTCTCTGCTCAGCAGGGAGCCTGCTTCCTCCTCTCTCTCTGCCTACCTCTCTGTCTACTCATGATCTCTATCTGTCAAATAAATAAATAAATAAATAATCTTAAAAAAAAGAGAATTAAAAAAATAAAACATGCCTTATTTCCAAAACAGAATCCTTTCTTTGTAGAAAATACAAACCTAGAGAACTTCTCAGTCATCAGAATTATAAAACCCTAATTAGGAAAATCCAAAGAAATCCAGATTCACCATAACTTTTGCAGAAACTAAAGAGTGCTAGTTTATCAACGGACTATTAACTTTCTGGGTGTTGGATTACTGGGTCATCACTACTAAGTTAGAAGAAAGGGTTATCATATCCCAGTGGAGAGTCAAATCAGGAAATTAGAGTGTTTGCATTATGAGTTTTGCTTTGTCTCTTTAGTGATACTGAGGGATGATCTCCTTTGTTTACCTAGGTTGCTTGTGCTCTGGAGAGGCCAGTGGCTCAATTGTTCATTTTCCTATTGTGTTTGTTGTTATTGTTTAGTCACCCATGTCAGGCCTGCTTGACAATGTGAAAGATCTTCATGGAAAGGGGAAGAGTATAGACACGTTTACTTGCACGGTATCTGCCCTTTCTCCTCTGTTATCACTCTAGCTGGTAAATTCCCTCCAGGCTGCCACAATTCGACACAGTGTGGTAGCAGTTTCACTCTTTTCTTGCTTATAAAATGGACTAAACATTCTCCCCTTTGTTCCATCCACTGATAATGACATCTATGTACAGAGAGAAGTCTTTTTTTTTAATCTTAGTTTCTGAGAAAAGTAATAAAAGTATAAACAGAAAGAGTTTCAAAGCATAGGTATTTATCATCTATTTTCTAATACAAGATAGTTTAGATTTTACAGACTAGGAAATTAAGGTCCAGAGAAGTAAATTGACATTTCCAAATAATTAACCTAAAAAGGAATCCAGAGTCAGACAAGAAACAAATCTGTTGATTTTAAATTCAGTTCTTCCTACATCATCATGTCTGGTCTGCTTATAGATATTTTGAGTGAGTCCTTAGACTGCCAGAGCCTTTTCTTTCTGTCTCATTCTCTGGAGTGAACATGATTGAAAGCACAATTTCATCTAAAAAGAAGTTTGTTTCCTCTTACTTCATGGGTCTGTTTATCTGAGGGAAAGAATTCAGAACAGGAACTCTGGAAATTCAAGAATTCAAGAAATTGAATTCAAGGAATTCAAGACTCTCACTTATTTGTTGAGTTAGAAAAAAATATATAAAATATATAATAGGGTGTTCACTGCTTTATAGTCTTAGTATGGGTTATTGTTCCCTATGCTTGATACCTATTTCATTCTAAAGGACTTGATGTGCTGGATTATAACCAGTGGGCTCTTTTCTGTTGTTGTTCTGCAATATTTAGTTCATATTAATCTTATATAATATGTAGAATGGTGACATGTAGTGATGTGAGTACATCAGGACTTCTTATTCTTCTTAATTTACTCTCTGAAGAAATATGATGGCCATAGGAAGGCCAGCTGATAGAACCTGGAGGATCTATTTGAATCTGCTGGTTCTATAGAGATCTTCAGGGAGAAAGAGTAAGAAAACTTTTCCTTGCCGCTATGATAGAGCTAAGGTGTTTGTACTAGAATTGGGGACTTTTCTTGTGGCCTGGGGAAAATAATCAGGATTTTCTGGTTCATTGAGAGAGTGTAGCCTGTGAAAACCTATGAGCTCATTAAGAAAGGACGTTATTTTCCACTCATTTGTGTTCCTAGGAGTGTGTCTTTGATCCTGCCCATTGTGCTGGGCCAAATTGCTCTCACTTCTTGTCTTAAAGGAAGAGTTAGCTAAAGGAGGAGGGACATGGAAAAATCTTCCTTTCTGTGTCTCAATATAAGAACAGGGATTTACCATTTTGTACACAGACAACCAATATAAGCAGGTCCTGTCATTTCTATGGCATAGTGATTGTCAATGAGTGAGAAATCCTAAGAGTTGGTTAGTTAATCTGATGGCTAAGAGCAAATTGTCCTTAACAAGCAAATAATATATGTTACTCAAAATCTGGAGGGAGGGAAACCAAATTGGATGTCTAAAACATGTCTTCTAATGAAGCAGAACTAATGAAATTTCAAAAAAGAACATTAAGATAAAAATTTTTAAAGGGAGTCAAAATCAACCTAACAAAAGAACTATTTGAACTTAGCCTGGGTTTGGTGATGAGTTTTTGGATATAACACACAACATCCATGAAAGAAATAATTGATAAACTGTACTTTATTAAAATTAAAAATTCCTGTTTTGTGAAAGACGGTCAAAAAAAATGATAGGCCACAGATTGGGAGAAAGTATTTGCAAAAGATATTTCTAATAGAAGCCTGTTATCCAAAATATAGAACTAATTCTTGAAACTTAATAATAAAAAAAGGAACACCTTGGCTAAAAAATGCAGAAAAATCTGAATAGACACCTCACCAAGAAGATACACAGATGGCAAATAAGCATGTGAGTAAGTTCCCCATGTCCTGTGTCAACAGGGAAAGTGTAAATGAAGAAACAATGAGAAACCACTGCATACCTATTAGAGTGGGCAAAAACTCTGACATCATCAAATACTGGTAAGGAGGTGGAGCCACAAGAGCTCTAATCCCTTGTTGGTGGGAATGCAGATGGTACAGCTACTTTGGTATACTTTGATGATTTCATGCAATTCTTACCATATGATTAGACAGTCCTGCACTTTGGTATTCCCCAAGGAGTTCGAAACTTATATCCACACAGAAATCTACACATGAATGTGTATAGCAGCTCTATTCATAATTGACAAAACTTGGAAGCAGCTAAGATGTCCTTCAGTAAGTGAATGGATAAATGAACTGTGGGACACTCAGGCATTTGAATATTATTCAGTGGTAAAAAGATATGAGCTATGACCTCAGTTCTCTCATGGATAAAAAACCAAACTGAACCCAAAGTTAACAGAAGGAAGGAAACAATAAAAGACTAGATCAGAAATAAATGAAATGGAAAACAATAGAAAATATTAACAAAATAAGAGTCTGTTCTTTGAAAAGATAAAATTGACAAACTTTAAATTAGGCTAAACTAAGAAAAAGAAGGAGGACCTAAATCAACAAAATTATGAATGAAAGAAGAGCCATTATATCTGGTACCACAGAATTACAAAGGGTTATAAGAAGCTATTATGAATAACTATATGCCAACAAACTGGATAGCCTAGAAGAAGTGGGAACATACTTGGAAACATGCAACCTACCAAGATTAAATCAAGGGGAAATAGAAAATCTGAACACACTTATTACTAGTAAGGTGATTGAATAAAATAAAAAATCTTCCAACAAAGAAAATCCTAGAACCAGATGACTTCACTGGTGAATATTACCAAACACTTAAAGAAGAATTAATGCCAATACTTCTCAAACTCTTCCAGAAAAATCAAGGAAGAAGGAACACCATCAGAATCATTTTATGAAGCTAACATCATTATGATAACAAGGCCAGAAAATGACACTATGAGACAAGTACAGGTCCATGTTCCTGATGAATATGGATGCAAAAATTGTCAATAAAATACTAGCAGATGAAATTCAACAGCACATTAAAAGCAGCATTCACCATGGTTGGGTGGAATTTATTCCTGGGATGCAAGGATGGTTCAATATATTAAAATAAATAAATATGATATATCAAATTAATAGAATGAAAGAAAAATTGTGTGATCATTTCTATGGGTTCAGAGAAAAATATTTGACAAAATTCAATATCAATTCATGATAAAATCTGAAAGTTAGACATAGAGGGAACATAACCTCATAAAATATAATGAAATTTTGCCATTTTCAGCAGTATGGATGGCTCTTGAGGGCATTATGCTTAGCGAAGGAAGTCAGACAAAAACTATATGATCTCACTTATATGTGGAATCTTAAACAAAATAGAACAAATTCATAGAAAGAGTGAACAGATTTGTGGTTACTAGAGGTGGGAGGGAAGATGGGGGAAGACTGGATTGAAGGTGGTCAAAAGGTCCAAACTTCCAATTATAAGAGACCTAAATACTGGATGTACATATGATGTACAACATGGTGACTTAGTTAACCATCATAGGGTATATTTGAAAGTTGTTTAGAAAGCAGATCCTAAGAGTTCTCACCACAAAGAAAAACACTTTCATTTTGGGGAGTATGATATATGATGATGGATATTAACTAAACTTATTGTGCTAATCATTTTACAATATATATAAGTCAAATCATATGCTGTACATCTTAAAGGTATACAGTACTGTATGTCAATTGACCACAGGTTTTCTTCTTCAAGAATATCAAATTTTCTTCTTCAAGAATATCAATAACATTGACAATAACATTTATTGACATAAACATGGAAAAATAAGCTGCCAAATGATAAAAAGACAGGGAGAAAACTAAATGCATATTACTAAATAAAGGAAACTAATCTGAGAATACTATATACTATGTGATTCTAAGTATTTGATATTCTTGAAGAAGAAAACCTGTGGTCAAGGCAAAAATATCAGTGTTTGTCAGGTGTTGGTTCATGGGTGGGAAGGATAAATAAATAAGCAGAGCCCATAGGACTTCCAGGGCAACCAACTATTTTGTGTGATATTGTATTAGTGGATACATGTCATACATTTGTCAAAATCCATAGAATGTACTGCATCGGGAGTGAAATGTAAAATAAAGTACGGACTTTTGCAATAATGATAACGTAGTGTAGGTTCATTGATTGTGACAATGCACCATGCTGGTGCAGGATATTGGTAGTGGGGGAAGCTATGCATATGGGGCACAGAGGAGATATGAGAACTCAGTACTTTCTGCTCAATTTTTCTGTGAACCTAAAACTGCCTTAAAAAAATAAAACTATTTTAAAAAATCGATGAGAAAACTGGAAAAGAGAATGTTTATTAATGAGAAGTGAATTAGTTGGAAGATTGGAATGGAAGAAATGCCTCTCAATAAAGAGATAAAACACCAAGAAGTAGAAGCCAAGGGAAGAGAAATTTGGAGGTTAGCCCCAATTCATCTAACAGGAGAATATTAGGAGACCCAGAAGGATGTGCTTGAACAGATGAAGTAATAAATTAGTGTTTCCTGGGACGCCTGGGTGGCTCAGTTGGTTAAGCAGCTGCCTTCGGCTCAGGTCATGATCCCAGCGTCCTGGGATCGAGTCCCACATCGGGCTCCTTGCTCATCAGGGAGCCTGCTTCTCCCTCTGCCTCTGCCTGCCATTCTGTCTGCCTGTGCTTGCTCTCTTTCCCTCTCTCTCTCTGACAAATAATTAAATAAAATCTTTAAAAAAAAAAAAATTAGTGTTTCCTGAGTTGAGGATAGACACAAGATTATAAATTGAAATGAGTGACAGGCATAGCTTGGTAAAGGAGGATAAAAGTACAATTTTTAAAGGCTTCCAGTCAAAACTATTAGGCTTTGTATGATGGAAAGAGTCAAAGCAGCGTCTGATTCCTCATCAGCAGTACTAGATGTAAGATTGTCATAAAATAACACTGGTAATTGAGAAAATAAGCTTATAATCCAATATATCTATACCCAGCCATGGTAAAAATTCATTTGTCAGATCATAGAAAAACAGGTTCCAACAGGCACTACTTTAAGAGTATGATATTTTTTAATGTGCTCTCTGAGGTAAACTGACTAATGGAATAAAGTTTTCAGGATGGGAAAGAGGAAATACTTTAATCCATGAATTGGATGTTCTCTTCAGCAACCTTCACTTAATCAAGTTCTCAAATTTTCATCCTTCAATATAATATATTGACCAGTGCTCATGTGACTAGTAGGCTGCTCTGTTCTGTATCCATTAACTGTAACTCTTGCCATTTAAGCTATATGTTCACCTTGAGAGTTGCGTTTGTATTCAAAGCATGTACGCATGGTCTTTGTTTTGAAATTACACAGTTTAAGCAAACCAATGCATTGTAATGCAAAAAAGGAGTTATTTCTATAAAAATGAATTTGGAAAATAATTATCCATCAAGAATTCTGTGCCCAGTAATGATATTTTACAAAATGGAGGTGAAATAAAGATAATTTCAGATGGAAAAAAGGGAGGGGGGAGGTTTGTCACATACAGTTCTTCACTAGCAAAATACCAAAAGGTATTCTTCAGGCAGAAAGAAAACTATTGCTCTGTATATATGCTATCAGATACAGGGAAGACTGAAGAGGAATGGAAAGGTAAATATGTGAGTCTATCTAAATAAATACTGACTTATGAAACAATAAAATTTTATGGGAGTTAAAGTTTATGTAGAATTAAAATCTATAACAAAAGTAAGATTTAAGTTGGAACTAATGAAGTTAAAACTTCTAATGTCCTTGCATTATGTAGAAGAGGTAAATGTTCTAATTTGTATAAAACTAGATCAAGTCAGGGACACATTATGTATATTTTAAAGTGTTCATTAGAAGAATGGTTAAGTAATGCATAACCAGCTAATAGAAAAGTCAAAAAGGATGTGTGAAGCAAAAATAGAAATACTAGAACATATTTAAGTCCAAGTATACGTATGATAATATTGAGTTTAAGTAGATTGTTTCATTTAAAATATGATTATTAGATCAGATTAGAAACACACCTGCATTACAAGGGACACACCCAAAACATTAAAATACAGAAAAATTGTAAGTGAAATAATCAAAAAGAAACGATGCAAACACTATTCAAAAGGAAGCTGGAGGGGCACCTGGGTGGCTCAGTGGGTTAAGCCTCTGCCTTCGGCTCAGGTCATGATCTCGGGGTCCTGGGATCGAGCCCCACATCGGGCTCTCTGCTCAGCAGGGAGCCTGCTTCCTTCTCTCTCTGCCTGCCTCTCTGCCTACTTGTGATCTCTGTCAAATAAATAAATAAAATATTAAAAAAAAAGGAAGCTGGAGTAACTAAATTTCCTACAAAGTAAACTTTAAGTCAAAAATCATTATTAGAAATAAAGATGATCATTTCACAATGATAAAACAATCAGTTCATGAAGATTATACAAATCTAAATTTGTATGCATGAAATCACATTACCTTAAAATATATAAAGCATAAATTGACTGACCTGCAGTCTGCAAACAGAATGGATGATTACATCCCAGTAAAATATGGATGAGGCACAAAAAAATAGTTCAATATAGATGATGAACAATATAATTGTTATTTATATGTATATGGCACTGTATTCAGCAACAGAAAAATGCATTTTTTATCAAGTACATCAAAAGTAAAATTAAAGATTTTTTTCTCACAGTGAAATTAAACTGGAATTTAATAAAAAAGAAAGATAATTAGAGAATTTCTATATATTCAGAAATAAAGAATTATATCTTAAAAATAAACTAATAGGTTAAGTAAAAACTACAATGGAAGTAGATATACTTTTAATGAGGGATATTGAAAATACTATGTTTCAAAATTTATGGGATCCAGTTAAAGCCTTAAAGTAAATTTAGAAATTTAAATGCAAATGTTAGAAAAGAAAATTGTTAAAAATTAATTATATAAACATTCAACTCAAGAAATTTAAAAAAAAATAGCAAATTGAACCAAAACAAGTAGGACTAAAGGGTAGTAAAGATAAGAGCAGAAATTCATTAAGATGAGAAAGGTAAAATGAAATATAAGAAGAAATGTAAAATCTGAATAATTTTAGGATAAAGATATTGGAAGATATGCAAGACTTCAGCATAGGAAACTATAAAACTATACTCAGAAAAATTAAAGAAGACTGTTACATGGAAAGAAAAATCTTATTAATGGATTGGAAGACTCACAATTGCTAAGATGTAAATTATGTAAATTATCCCCAAATAAATTATAGATTCAATGCAATTCTAAACAAAATGCATGCAGGTTTTTCCTTTTCTTTTCTTTTCTTTGTTGGTGTGTGTGTGACTTAAAATGTTTTCTAAAAGATTCTAAAATGCACACTGAGAAACACTCTTACCTATAGAGAAAGAGGTGAGTGTGGAGATGAAATGCACTTGTTGTGATGAGTTCCAATTGTATAGAATTTTTGAATTATTAAATTGTACACCTGAAACTAATATTACAAAGTATGTATTACAAAGTATGTAAACTAACTGGAATTTAAATAACTTGAAATTAAATAACTTGAAAAAAAGCAAAGATTAGAGGGAGAACTGAAAAATATATATAGTTCACATGGTAGACTATATGCCCAAAAGACCAAGAAAATAATAAAAAAAGAAGAGTAGATCCAGACATGCCTCATAGACATTCAAACTTTCCTACAGCTTGTGTAATCAAAGCAGAATGACATTGACATATTTTCTTATTATAATCTCATAAGGAAACTTAAGACATTTTTATTCTAATCATTCCCCTCATAAGATTTCCATATTACAAATAGATTATATGTTTGCTTATATATTTCATGAATATACTATACATCTGCCTATGTACTTTATGAATATCTGTGATTAATAGAATACAATTTTTTGACCCTCAAGAACCAATTTTTGCTTCCTGGAGGGAAACATTACTGCCTTTTAAAATGCATTATGGGGACGCCTGGGTGGCTCAGTTGGTTAAGCAGCTGCCTTCGGCTCAGGTCATGATCCCAGTGTCCTGGGATCGAGTCCCACATCGGGCTCCTTGCTCATCAGGGAGCCTGCTTCTCCCTCTGCCTCTGCCTGCCATTCTGTCTGCCTGTGCTTGCTCTCTCTCCCTCTCTCTCTCTCTGACAAATAAATAAATAAAATCTTTTAAAAAAATGCATTATGTAGTGGAGAAAGGTTTATTTTACAAATGCTGCTGACAAATTTGATCTCCATCTGGAAGAGAAGAAAACTAAACACCAATTTCACAACATAAACAAATGGATTTAATAAGTGTGAAAGAGAATTTTTAGGAAAAAAAAATGAGTATGTGTACCACAGTAGTAGGGGAAACGCATTGAAAACCTAGAAACTATCAGAATTGACTAAATGCAATAAATTTCTATATAGTAAAAGATACCTTCATTTTATTTTATTTTATTTCATTTAACAATTCTTTTTTCGCATCTACTGTGTGTGACACACTTTTTTTTAATGAAGGATTTTTTTTTAAAGATTTTATTTATTCATTAGACAGAGATCACAAGTAGGCAGAGAGACAGGCAGAGAGAGAGAGAGAGAGGAGGAAGCAGGCTCCCTGCTGAGCAGAGAGCCCAATGCAGGGCTCGATCCCAGGACCCTGAGATCATGACCTGAGCTGAAGGCAGAGGCTTTAAACCACTGAGCCACCCAGGTGCCCCTGTGACACACTTTTTTAAGCACTAGAGATTCAGCAGTGAACAAAACATAGTTCCTATCTTCAGAGATTCAGAGTTTACGTCTATGGGAGCAGAAAATCAGTAAACACATAAATGTGTAATGTGAGGTAGGGATAAATGGTATGAAGAAAAGTCAGGACAAAAGGATAGAGAGTGGAGAAATACTGTGAGTTAGGGTAGTCATGTTTTAGCTGACGTCTTAAAGAATTAAGGAAGTGAGTTGTGTACATGTTTTGGGGAAAGTGTTTGAGGCAGACCTTGAAGTGGGAACATGCTTGGTGGGCATGAAGAACAATGAAACCACAGTGTGCCTGCTGCAGTGAGGCATGAGGCTGGAGGAGAACCCAGAAGCTGCATACTCTGAGGCTGTGAAGGTCCTGAGAATTTTGGACTTTCACACAGAAATGACTGGAAGACCTTTGGAGGGTCTTGAGCAGAGAAGTAACATGATCTAGCTTACATTTTAAAAGTATGTTTTGAGTCACTTGGGTGGTTCAGTTGGTAAAGTGATTGACTCTTGGTTTCAGCTTAGGTCATGGTCTCAGGGTGGTGAGATCAAGCCTGTATGGGGCTCGGCACTGGGCATGGGGCCTGTTTGAGATTCTCTCTCTCTCTCACCTCTGCCCCAACCACTGGGCTTGTGTGCTCTCTCTCTAAAAATAAAATTAAAAAAATAATTAGAACAAAAGTATGATTCTGACAAAGAGAGAAGCTCTCTTTGGAGGTTATCACAATAGTACAGATGAGCTATGGGGAAGGCTTGTATTGCCTGATGAAGGAGGTGAGAAGTGGTCAGAATCAGGATATAATTTTAGGGAACAGCATGAATGAATTGGATGTTGGCAAGAACAAGTAGATTGAGAAAACTTTTTTTTTTCTTAACACAAATGGCAGGTGAAAAACATTAATAGACAAAAAGCACCTACTTGAGTTGAATCTGAATAAGAAAAGGACAAACTGCCAGTATGGAAAATGAGTAATTCACAGAAGAGTGAGTCCAAAAGACCAAGAAACCTATAAGAACTGCTCAGTCTCACTAGGTGTTGGGGAAATACAATCAAAGCAAGAGTTAGATATTACTGTTCCCGTTACACAGGCATAAAAGAATTAGCTACCACTTTTCTCATTACTGTTTTTCTCAGTAGATACTCTGTGTAGCACCCATGAGTGTGTGGGGAAAATAGAACTCAGACATCCCTGTCAGAAAATGAGTGATTACAAATTTTTGGGAAAGTGATTACACATTTTCATTAACATTAAAAATACGTATTTCCTTTTTCTCTTGACTTGCCAGTTCCATTTTGGAAATATATCCTACAGAAATAAAATCTTTATATTGTACAAAGATGTTTATTATATCACTATTTGGCTAATGGCAAAAGCTGGAAACAAGCCAAATGTCCATTGTTAAGGATTTGGTTGAATATGCAGTAATTCATCCACTATACTGTGATGGTAATGCTTTAGAATGATGTCCTTTGACCTGGAGTGATGCACATGTTATAGTGTTAGATATGGAAATCAAGTTGCAGAATAATGTGTGTAGATTGACTCCATGTGCATATATGTTTATATGAGCATAGGTTAAGATATGGAGAGATTCATAGGAAGTTAACACTGATAATGTCATGAGTTTTAATTTTTGCAGAGAAATTTAATAAAGATTTAAAATACTTTTGAGAACTGGGTTACAATGTTTATAATCTGTAGTGTCATATCTCTTAGATTTTACTTCACAGCCTTGGCAGATGCTCAGGATTCTGGATGATAATGGATGAGAGTATCTTTAGTTCTCAAACCCTAGAAAAACAGGCTTCTATTTCTTTAAAACCTAATTGGGACCTCCCAGGTACAGAGTAGTGATGTTGTTTTTCCTATTTTAAAATGTGGGTAATGAAATTTCATCAAATGTAAAACTGAGCATCCTAATCAATTTCTCAGTTTAACTTTTTATCTCTTTGGATCCTGTTTTAAATTCTATGCTTTTTCGCTTCTATCAGCTCCCTGTATTCATTTCTTAGATATGCCAGTTATAACTTGGGGTAAGAGATATTTATGGGCGATGGTAAATTGCATTTTTAATGCAGAAATCTTCAGTTGGAGTAGGAGTCACATTATCTGATTTTACATAAATTGTTTACTTCCCAATATCTTTGCATTTCTTATTCAACTTTGTTATCTTTAACTCAGTTTCCTGCTTTTCTTATGCTCTTTTCCTACACATAAAATGACTAATGGTAAGACTTCTACTCATTAATTTTTTCTGTCTTTATTGAGGTAAAACTGACAAAAACTGACATATTGAAGTTATAAGACTTGATTCCCTGCCCCGCCCAGTTTG
Source organism: Enhydra lutris kenyoni (assembly GCF_002288905.1). Taxonomy (NCBI): domain Eukaryota; kingdom Metazoa; phylum Chordata; class Mammalia; order Carnivora; family Mustelidae; genus Enhydra; species Enhydra lutris. Next base: position 2,665,449 of record NW_019154112.1, read on the forward strand.
TTGAGATATAATTGACATATAACATCATATAAGTTTAAGGTGTACAACCTAATGATATATGTATATATATGCATATTTTATATATATATATTTTATAAAATGATTACCATAATAAGTTCAGTTAACATCTGTCACCTCACATAGTTACACATTTTCTTTTTTCCTTGTGATAAGAACTAAGTTCTAAACTGGGCATTTGTGAACAGGGCATTTGACATATATGTTAGCTTATTTGTGAAACAATTTACTGCTGTTGATTTTTTAAGTCCCACTTTACTATCTTTATATCTAAATTATATTGAAATTGCATGTACTTATTCATTTTCCTAGTATTTGCATCATTTTGCCAAACATGGTGTTATTTTTTTTTTTAAGATTTTATTTATTTGTCAGAGAGAAAGGGAGAGAGAGCGAGCACAGGCAGACAGAATGGCAGGCAGAGGCAGAGGGAGAAGCAGGCTCCCTGCCGAGCAAGGAGCCTGATGTGGGACTCGATCCCAGGACGCTGGGATCATGACCTGAGCCGAAGGCAGCTGCCCAACCAACTGAGCCACCCAGGCGTCCCAACATGGTGTTATTTTGATAGCTCACTCCTCCCCTTACTTTTTCTGGGGTCCTTTTAAACTTCGATGCTTGTACCTTTAAGGGAAGATTAGCAATTATTTTTAACTGGCCTGCTTTTTGGTGGCCTTTAGAGAAGGACACACATGGTTTTCATAATTGTAGTTTCCTATTGTATGACATATTTACCTGCAGGACCTAGTGGGAATGAAAATGTTTTGACCTGCAAATTGGAATGCACTCCTTTAACAATCCTTTCTTTAAATTTTCATCTTCCTATCAGAACATTTGTTGTACAGGTTTTCCTTACATCTTCCCATACCTTAACTTTTTTCTTTGACCTCTAAAAAGCTCAGTTTACTGTGCTTTTGCTAGCTCTGTACTTTGTCTTGGGGAACTCATTTACTCTATAACTTCAACTATCTCTACTGGTCTACACCCTCTGGAATGACAAGTGTTAGTTTGTTTCCTTAAACTCAGCAATTTGTTATTCTCTCCCTGTCCCACAAACTACCTATCCGTTTGTTATGGATTTTCGGTCACCCAGTTTCAAAAGTTATGGAGTCATCAATTTTTTTTTTCCTTTTCTTTACTCATACGTAGTCATCATGAAGTAGTGATCTCTTCTTTGAAAAAATACTTCATACCTATCCCTTCCATTTATTCTCTTTCCATCATTTATTACTCCAACTCAAACACCTCTTCACTAGACTTATTACTTTCGAGGTTTCTCCTCTTCAGTCTATTTTGTATAATCACAAGATTAACGCTTTGGTAATGCAAACTTATTCACCTAACTCTCCTTCCCAAATACCCTAGAAGGCTTCCCAGTTGCCTGGTTTGTTTTTCATATTCCTTCAGAATCTTCTTCTAACCCTCCTTTTCAAAATTATATTCCAGAGTGCACTCATGAGCCTACTGCAACTGTATAATTGGCTACTTCTTCTAGAGCACAGTGTGGCAGTCCTGAATTTCTTTGCCTTTCTTGTACTCTTCCTACCTCTCTCAGCGTATCAACATCTTATCCATCTTTTGAGACATATATACCACCATTCTCTTCCTCAGGGAGCTATCCCCTTTATATTTTTATCCCAAGAGGTTCCTAACTCATATTATAACATCCATCTAAACTATATTTTGACAGATTTTCTTCTAAAAAATTGTTCTCTATACACATATTATATCACTATGTGTGTTAAAAGCTGTTCTATCGCAGGAAGTCAGACATATTTTTCTGTACCCCTTATTGCTAGAACAGCTTTTCATGAACATTTAGCCTACCATGAAGAGCACTGACTGGTTGATTGATTAGGCTGTCACTGAGTTAATTATAATAGTAGTTGAAGAAAATTATACATTTCTTTACATTGAAATTATACATTTCAAACATTCTCAAAATGTTTTATTTCAGAAAGTATCATCTTTCTTGACTAAGTCATAAATGTATCAACTTAGAAAGCAAAGAATTGGAAGCCAAGATTTGTAGCTGGGAGGACTAAAAATGGTAAAACATCTATTGTAGACATATAAATTAAAGGGATTCTCTAATTATGATCCATTTAAGCAATAACTGGGTTGTGACTTGTATCTAGGGGATGGGAATCATAATAATCAGTTGACTTATAAGCCTTCCTTTTATTTACCCTTACTCTTTCCATCTTTTTGTTGTACTTCTTCCTTTATTTGCCTTTGCCCCTTACTGAACCTTATTTTTTTACTCTTAACTTCTGATTCTTTCTTTCCTTTAACTTTGTGCTTTCCTTCATCACTTTTCTTCAGAGCATCATTTTCTTCTGTATCTGTCTTCTTTCTTGCATTTCCCTGCTCTCCTTGATCCTCAGAACTCTCTCTCTTTACTTGAGGCCCCTGAACTAGCGGTATTTCAGATTCACTACTCTTTACTGCAGACTCATGTCCTTGGGGTGTTCCAGCTTCACTAGTCTTTGCTGGGGACTCCTGTGGTCCTTGTGGTGCTCCAGCTTCACCATTCTCTACTGGAGACTCCTGTCTTTGTGGTATTCCAGCTTCACTATTCTCCACCTGGGACTCCCGTCCTTCTTGTATTCTGGTGTCACTCTTTACTTGAGATCCCTGTCCTTCTTTTATTCCAGACTCACTCTTCTGTACTGGAGATCCTTGTTCTTGTTTTATTCCGGATTCACTCTTCTTTACTTGGGATCCCTGTCCTTGTAGTATTCCGTACTCACTCTTTTTTTCTTGGTCTTCCTGTTCTTGTGGTATTCCAGTATCATTCACCTCTACATGGGCCTCCTGTTCTTGTGGTATTCCAATGTCACTCACCTTTACCTGGTCTTCCTCTTTTGGTATCCTAGTGTCACTCTCCTTTAACTTGACCTCCATTTTTATTTCACCTTTCTCCAACTCAGTATCTTTTGCTTTGGTTTTTGTCTCTGGTTTGTGCCCTGAGTTCAAGGATTCATCAGAATCTGTGACTAGCTTTTCCTTCTTTAATGTTTTCTTGTTTTCTTCTTGGCTGTTCTCAGACTTTGTAGTGGCTCCACTTTTTAGGATCTTGGCCTTGAAATCAGATTTTTTTGCAAGTTCTGCATCCATGTAACCTGGAAATATAACTGAGCACACAACAAAAGTGCACAATTCAGATATCAAGTACTTTCTCTTTATTCCTACTTTTTCCCTGATACTGGTTTATTTTTTGTCTTTAAACTGAAAAACTGGAGATAACTTGAGATTTCATGAAAATATAAAATAACAGCACTCTTATACTTAAAGTTATACAGGTATTGATAATATTCCAGACTCTCTTCAATAAATTGGAAGATTATTGAAAGAAGAGGTAAAATGTATTATGAATGAAGTGGCTGGCATGCATTCAGTATATTATGGCTGATGATTAATGCTTAATAGCTAAAGGAGGATGTATTCTGAAAAGAAATGGAATTTATTTTTAGAAAAAAATGTGCAAAGAAGCAATAATTATTTCTTAAAATAGAAAAAACTCAAAATGTGCTTTGGATATTGAATATAAGAATGTCTCATTATTCAAAAGTGATAATAATATTAGCTGGTAATCATTGGGTGCTTATCATATATCAGGAACTCATTGTTCTGAACATTTTATATAAAGTATTAACTCATTTAATCTTCATAACAACCATATAGGGCAGGTACTATTATTATCCCCATTTTACAGATAAAAAAACTGAGGTACAGGAACTTTAAATGAATGTGAATATGCCCTGGAGTCAGTGGGTGGTGGAGCTGGGATTTGAACCTGAAAAGTCAGACTTCAGAGTTCAGTCTAAACCAATGCTTTAGACAGTTCCTTACGATACCTGCAAACTCACTTTGCAAAAATTTCTGTTCCCTTTTTCCACACATAGGTAAGTGAGCTCTACTATGTCTCAATTTCTGTGTGAGCTAATAAAAACTGAATTTTTTAGTTTCTGTTTTCTTTTCTTATTTTAGTGATTTGGTTCCCTGGATTAAGAAAAAAATATATATATCTATGTTACCAGGAAGAATTTTGTGGGTTCTTGCTATGGAGCAGTGGCATGACTTCCTTTAAGAAAACCTATTTAAATAATGTAATAGAGGGACGCCTGGGTGGCTCAGTTGGTTAAGCAGCTGCCTTCGGCTCAGGTCATGATCCCAGCGTCCTGGGATCGAGTCCCATATCGGGCTCCTTGCTCATCAGGGAGCCTGCTTCTCCCTCTGCCTGTGCTTGCTCTCTCTCCCTCTCTCTCTCTGACAAATAAATAAATAAAATCTTTAAATAATGTAATAGAAAGAATACTGAATATAAAAGCTGAATTAGAATACCTGGGCTTAGTATTTCTGCTAGCTGGGTTTATTTGGGTAAGCCAGTTAATCCCCAAAGACTCACCTTCCTTATATTTAACTTGTTCTGCCCATTTTGTAAAGTTATTTAAGGATTCTAGACAAATGTTTAAGGAGCATGGCTTTTACAGACAGACTGGTTCAAATCCTGGCTTGATACCTAACTAGCCAGGTGAGCTCGGGTGAATCTTACTTTCTTATCTGTAAAATGGGTGCAGTAGTAGTAGCTACTTCACAGAAGTGTTATAAAGATTAAATAATATTACCTAAGTAAAGCACTCAATACAGTACATGGAGCATAGTAAGTAGTCTAATATTGACTATAACTACTGCCAAATGAGATCATACAGGCAGAAAGTCTGATCTATCAAGACAAGGAATTCTTAGTTCCAACCAAATACTTTATAGGAATGGTTAATTGCTTTACAGGAAGATTTCTTGCTTAAAAACTTTTTTTTTTTTAACTTAGAAAGGCTTTTGGTATGTTTAGGGTTCAATGTCTGAAATATTGATGTACACATAACCAAATAACAAGTTGCCAAATGTGAGACACACCTGCATTAGGTAAGAAGGTAACTGTAAGTGAAAAGAGATGATGTAGTTCAGTGTTGCCTTTTTGATATTTTAGACTCTGACGCAAAATAACAATAACATTAAGAATCTTACAGCAGTGCTTTCTGAACTTTTTGTGTATTATTTCCTCCCCAATGATTATTTAATAAGATATGGGTACTGACATTTTATTCTAGGCAAACCCACTTCCAATTTACTAATGAAAATCAGTAGTAATATATCCTAAGCATTTTTGTACCGAAGAAGAGAGTTCAGAATATTTTGATTTCTGACAGTACTACCAGTGGACACTTGTTTTTTGGGAGGATGTGGTGTGGTGTGAGGAAGAGAATGTTTTTCCACTGAAGCTTCCAACCTTACAAATTCTGTGCAATGTGTTCCTTAACAAGCTGACTTTTCTTAATATATGACTATCTTTAGTTTTACCATCTTTAGTTTGTTTCATATTTACTACTGTGTATACTACTGCAGGACCCATTTTAAAGCTAACTTTACCACCTAAATTATATAGATTTTCGTTAATCAAAGGTAAGAATTCTAGGATTTAAATAAAATGTTTATTCTAGCTATGCTTTTTCTAATTTTATAGGACTTAAAGAATTTTACTGTCTTTCCCTCTACCCTAAAAAATACTTCTAGTCACTTCTAATGTAATATGCTTGGTTGTTTTAATATCTTTGCTGTATATTTTCCATCTGGAACTTAATTGCATTGTAGAAGTCAGCTACACATCATTATTCCACCAATTTCTAAGTTCTTCCCTCCCTTCTCTCAAATTTCTACATGGTACATAGATCCCCCCCCCACCCGGATCTCATAATCTCTATAATATAAAGATTTGTAAGCCCTGGCTAAAAGTCTGTTTATTGCAGACAGTAGCCTATATGGCAAAATTCTAATTATAAGGGAAATATTTAATCAAGAACTTGGCATTTATTATAATGTATTCAGGTTACTTCAAGATTTTAAACTGGATTAAAAATCTGTTAAAGCTAAAAGATATCATGAGTTAGCTATCATAGTAATAATTTTAATCATATGAAACTTAAAATAATGTGGTGACTAGACCGACCATGCGCCTTATTAGGAAATTATTCCTATTAAGTTCCTAAGCCAGTGGCTGTCAGGGAGAGCACACACAGATCTAGATCATAAAGATCTGTTAAGCATCAGGGAAAGGACTCTTTGTAGATCTCAGTCCATTAATTAATATTAAAAAAATCATATACTTAATTAGCTGAATGTGGAGATGAGAAATTAATATACTCAACTTGAGAGGGTGGTAAAGTTTGATAAGCTGATCTGTCTTAAATATTTCTTTGAACAATGAATTAAATCTTAATCTCTTTTTGCTAAAAGTATCAACAGGGAAGAATATGTTTGAAATATTGTCGACAAGAATAGATCTTTCACAAGAAAAGTTTTAAAAGATTGAGCTGATTTTTCTCCTGGCAATTTAAAAAAGCATATTCATTAAAAATGAGTTCACTTTCAGAGAGGGCCTTAGCCTATGGTGCCTTCCCAAAGCCCTCTTTCTTTTTGTAAAGAAAACATACACTCTCTTATCACCTTCTCCATGTGCATTTGAAAGATGCAAATACATCATGAGTGCTCTGAATGCATATTATTTTTTGGACTGTGAATGCAAAGAAAATAATTACCCTTTCCAACTTCCCCACCTCCCACTCACAAACCCACTCTCCTAGTGTGAACTGAGAAAGAACAATTAAATATAAAGATATATTTTGTGTTTGTTAGTGTTGGAAAAGTTCGAGATGCTTGAATCTATCTTACTAAATTTAAGTTTTACTTGTTTCTTATAGTTGTATATTGACAGGGTTTTAAGAATTATTATTCTGTTTCATATGATTTTATTGAGGAGCTGAGGCATTAATAATCCTGATGGAAAATCTGAATTTAGAAAACAGTTAAAAGCCAAACATTGATTTAAATGGGATGTCTTTTATTTTTAAAACTATCCTTTGTGTACATTTCATTATATACCTTCTCTAGTGGATGTATATTTGTTTTTACAAACATTTTATTTATAGATATGGTTTCAGGACTAATCACAAAAAAGGTCTTTATGGTTCAGTATAGAAGGCAATGTGTTGGTATGGAAAGAGTATGTACTTTGGAGACAGGAAGTCCTGGATTTAGATCGCAGCAGTGTTGTTTACCAACTCTTTTTTTTTTCTTTTCAGTGTAAGAGTATTCATTGTTTTTGCACCACACCCAGTGCTCCATGCAATACGTGCCCTCCCCAATACCCACCACCTGGTTTACCAACTCTTAAACCTTGGGCAAGTGTGTGCAAATTTACTGATGTGTAAAGTAGGGAATAACAATAACTAGCAGATAGGCTATGGTAAGAATAAGAGATAATGTTTCTGAAAATGCCTAGCACAGTGCACAGTATAGAGAGGGGCTCAATACCTACTATTCCTCAAAAGTAAAGTTACTTAGAAGGCAAGAGAAAATAAAGTTTTTTTCTTAACTAGTTATTTTTCCTGTTAATATGATTCAGTGGACCTTCACTTGTTACCAAAAAGGAGTTCTAAATTACCAGCAAAAAACTCACAAAATCTAGAAACCAATCTTTTTGTCATTATATTTGCTGGGAGTTAGAAAGGAGATTCTTTTTCAGAGCCTAGAAGATGGCCAGAGATTATGGCATCCTTTTGTATGAATTTCATTTCCTCTACAGCTGTCTCTCCAAAAATAGTTATTTAAAATATTAGAAGATTCTGGAGAATAGAAACACTTAAAATGTCCTTAGAAACACAAGTCTCCATCTTGGGAGTAGAAACAGCAAGTCCAGAAAAAATAAACAATGTAAAATATCACAGTTGAGAATAAAAAACTTACCCATAGGAGATAGTGCTAAAAATAAAACATAAAAGATCAATCAGTGGGACTTTTCTAACTCAAGGAAAATCCCACTCCCAATAATATCTTTTGTAAGTGAATGCAGAAGCAGCACCTCCAGGTACTATAAAACCCTCTGTTTCATCCTCAGGAGTGCTGCTGGCCCAATGCTCTACATCCTACTTCACAGAGACGGTTTTCTTTAGGATGCCCTTGGTTAATGTATGGGATGGAATCCTTGTGTTGGTAATATCTATTCTACCAAATTTCAAACTATCACATTTCCTACTTTCATTGTTCTCTCACAAGTCAGTTTTTTACCCACTCACCTTTAGGTAAGTTGGAAAATACATATTTGGCCAATTATCAAAATCACCATCTTGTCCTGACACTTGTTCTTTATGTCAAGTTTAGGTGATTTTCTTTTTCTAGTAAAAATTATCCATTGTCAGATGCTAGCACCAGGAAAATGGGCTTCCTTGTGGTAAATAGCCAGAATTATGAGACAAGATCATTATATTTTGTTCCAAAAGGGAAATAGAAAAGAAGAAATCAAAGTATGAGAAAATCACTTATTTAAGGAATATTGACTACTCTAAGGTAGAAGAACATGAAAAATAAATTAGAAGAACATGAAATATAAAATACATAACAAAAAAATCCTCAAAGGTCCTAGACCAGAAATAGGTAAGGCAAAGAAATGATCTAAACTTACTGATTTTTCCAGAACTGTCCACTGAAAGAGACCAGAAAAAATCATCAGTAGGTATTGGGTTCTCCCTTCTTACACAAACCCACACTCCTCTGCACTGGATGTACAGAATCTGTGTCATGAAAACTAAGTTCTTTTTATTTCCCTGTCCCTCCTCTTGACCTGTTATTGTTTAGAAAGATCTTGTGATTAGCTATTTTATGAAAAAAAAATTTATTAAAATATATTTGACATTTTGTGCAATTTGAAGGTGTGCAACATGTCAATTTGGTATATTAGTATATTATATTAAAATATGATTAGAATATGATTGCCATTGTAGCAATAATTAGAACCTCTATGACATTACATAGTGATCCTTTCTTGTGGTTGGAATCTAAGTTCTAGTCTCTTGGTAAGTTTGATGATTGTCATACAATTTTGTTGTCTAAATTCACTATACTATGCATTAGGTCTCTAGGACTTATTTACTACTTGTAAATTTTTACCTTTGAATAGCACATGCCCTATCCCCCACCCACACAATCCCTTAGTAACTCTCATTTTACCTTTTTTTTTTTTTAAATAAATTTGGCTTTCTAGATTCCACATATAAATGATACCATGCAATACTTGTCTTCCTCTCTCCAACTTACTCATTCAGCATGATACTCTCAAGGTCCATCTATGTTGTTGCAAGTGGCAGGATGTCCTGCTTTCTCACTGTCGAATATTATATCTTGTTTGTGTGTGTATGTGTGTATGACATCCTCTTTATCCAGTCATCCATTGGTATGGGCAATTAAGTTTCATTCTGTACCTTGGCTGTTGTGAATTATGTTGTAATATTCATGAACTTATATTTTTTGTATTTTTTTGATATCTTATTTTCACTTCCTTTGGATATATGCCCAGAATGGAATCGCTGCATCATATGGATGGTAGGCCAACTTCTAATTTTTTGGGGAACCTCCGTGTTGTTTTCCAATTTACATTACTGGATCATAGGGTAGTTTTTATTTTTCACTTTTTTTTTAAGATTTTGTTTATTTATTTGACAGGCAGAGATCACAAGTAGGCAGAGAGGCAGGCAGAGAGAGAGGGTGAAGCAGGCTCCCCGCTGAGCAGAGCGCCTGATGTGGGGCTCGATCCCAGGACCCTGGGATCATGACCTGAGCTGAACGCAGAGGCTTTAAACCACTGAGCCACCCAGGTGCCCCTATTTTTCACCTTTTGAGGAATCTCCAAACTGTTTTCCACAGTGATTACATGAGTTTGCATTCCCAGAAACAGTGCACCAGTGTTCCTTTTTCTCCACATTCTCACCAATACCTGTTATTTCTTCTCTTTTTGATTTTAGCCATTCTGACAGGTGTGAAGTGATAGCTCACAGTAGTTTTGATTTGCATTTCCCTCATGGTGATTAATGATGAACATCTTTTTTTTTTTAATTTTATTTTTTATAAACATATAATACATTTTTATCCCCAGGGGTACAGGTCTGTGAATTGCCAGGTTTACACACTTCACAGCACTCACCTTCCCCAATGTCCATAATCCCACCCCCCCTCCCAACCCCCCTCCCCCCATCAACCCTCAGTTTGTTTTGTGAGATTAAGAGTGATGAACATCTTTTCATGTGTCTGTTGGCAATCTGTATGTCTTCTTTGGAAAAATGTCTTTTCATGTCTTCTGTCCATTTTTAATTGGATTGTTTGTTTTATGGCTGTTGAGTTTTATGTTTTTTATGTATTTTCTATACTAATCCTTTATCAGATATGTCCTTTGCAAGTATCTTCTGCCATTCCATAGGCTGCCTTTTAGTTTTGTTGATTGTTTCCTTTGCCATGCAGAAGATTTTTATTTTGATGTATTCCCAATAGTTTATGTTTGCTTTGTTTTCCTTGCCTCAGGAGACGTATCTAGAAAAATGTTGCTATAGCTGATGTCAAAGATGTCATTTCTTCTGTTCTCTTCTACAGTTTTCATGGTTTCAGGTTTCGTACTTAGGATTTCAAACTATTTTGAATTTATGTTTGTGTGTGGTGTAAGAAAGTGGTCCAGTTTCATTCTTTTGCATGTAACTGTCCAGTTTTCCCAATACCATTTGTTGAAGAGACTGTCTTTATTCTGTTGGTTATTCTTTTTGCTTTGTCAAAGTTGAATTGACAGTATTATTATTATATCTGGGTTTTCTATTTTGTTCCATTGATCTGTGTGTCTGTTTTTGTGCCAGTACCATACTGCTTTGATTACTAGAGCTTTGTAATATAACTTCAAATCCAGAATCATGGTACCTCCCGGTTTGCTTTTCTTCTTCAAGATTGCTTTGGTTATTCAGGTTCTTTTGTGGTTCCATACAAATTTTAGAATTATGTGTTCTAGTTCTGTGAAAAGTGCTGTTGTTATTTTGATAGGAATTTCCTTAAATGTGTAGATTGCTTTGGGTAGTATAGACATTTTAACAATATTTTTTCTTCCAATCCATGAGCATGAAATGTCTTTCCATTTCTTTGTGTCATCTTCAATTTCTTTCATCAGTGTTTCATAGTTTTCAGAGTACAGGTTTTTTATCTCCTTGGTTAGGTTTATTCCTAGGTATCTTATTATTTTGGTTAAATTGTAAATTATAGTTTTCTTAGTTTTTCCTTCTGCTGCTTCATTATTGGTTTCCTGGTTTTATGTTTTTTGTTTTGTTTTGTTTTTTAGTTTTATACAATTTATTTATGCTCTAATCTGTATTATTTACTTCCTCCTGCTGGTTTTGAGTTGTTTGCTGTTCTTTTTCTAGCTCCTTTATGTGTAAGGTTAGGTTCTTTAGTTGAGATTTTTCTTGCTTCTTGAGGTAGGCCTGTATTGCTATAAACTTCCCTCTTAGAACCACTTTTGCTACATCCCAAAGGTTTTGAACCATTGTATTATTTTTTAAGATTTTATTTACTTATTTATGAGAGACAGAGAAAGAGAGAGGCAGAGGGAGAAGCAGGCTCCCCATTGATCAGGGAGCCTGATGTGAGGCTTGATCCCAGGACCCCAGGATCATGACCTGAGTGAAGGCAGACAATTAACCGACTGAGCCACCTACATGCCATGAAACATTCATTGTATTTTCACTTTCATTTGTTTCCATGTATTTTAAAATTTCTTTATTTTATTTTCTGGCTGACCCATTCATTGTTTAGTAGCATATTATTTAAACTCTGTGTATTTGTGGTCTATCCCTATTTTCTTTTCTTATGGTTAACTTCTAGCAATGTGGTCAGAAAAGATTCATGGTATGATTTTGACCTTTTTGAATTGGTTGATGGTTGCTTTGTGGTCTAATATGTGATTTATTCTAGAGAATGTTCCATGTGCACTTGAAAAGAATGTGTATTCTGCTGTTCTGGGGTGGAATGTTCTGAATGTACCTAATATATTAGTTCCAGTGTGTCATTCAAAGTTTTTGTTTCCTTGTTGATTTTCTTCATGGATCTGTGCATGGCTGTAAGTGGGGTGTTAAGATCCCCTACTTTTATTGCTGTTCTCCATATTTGTATCTTGTCTGCCCAGCACCATTTGTTAAAAAGATTGTCCTTTCTCCTTTGAATGTTTTTGGCTCCCGCCTTGACTATTAGTTAACTGTATATTTGAGGGTTTTATTCTGGCCTCTCTATTATGTCCTGTTAGTCCATGTATCTATTTTCATCTCAGTACCCAATGTTTTTATTATTATAGCTTTATAGTATAGTTTAAAATCAGCAAGTGTGATACCACTAACTTTTTTCCCACCCCTCTGGATTGCTTAACTTGACTGAGCCACACAGGCTTCCTTCCCTACAATGCACATTTCTAAGGAGTTGACAGGAATGCTGATACTGTTGTTCCAGGGACCACACCTGAGAACCACAGCTCTAACCTGGCCCTGTTAACAGGACAGAAAACCGACTAAAGAGCACATCTGTGGCCTTGGTGGGACCTCTCTGTTCATTGGTCCACACCTGGAACTTCCCTGTGCATGTTCCTAAGTTTATTATTTCTGTTCATGTGTTTGTCCTCAGCTGAATTACATGTAGCCTAAAAACTGAGCTCACAGCTATTTCTGTTAAAATCTGCTCCAATCCATCAATCACAGGATCCAAACTACTACTTCTTATAATGGAAGGTTTCTTTCACTCTCACCATTCCCTCACAAACCTTGGTCTTCTGAGACATAGAAGACATGTCACAACATACACTTCTGCAGGAAGAGCTCTGCAGGACCTCTGAAGAGGGACTTCTTACCCCTTGTGCTACTCAAGTTTGGTTAAGTCACTATCTGTCTTGCTGGGAGGATGAAAGTGTCTTCTCCCTCTGACTTGTATGTTCCATTCCTTCTCAAGGTTTGAGAAGTTCTCAGCTAATATTTCTTTAAGTAAACTCTTTGCATCTTTCTCCCTCTCTTCTCCTTTATCCTCTTGTAGCTGGAAGTATTTCTATATTCCCATTCTCCAAGTCATTTATTCTTTCTTTCATTTAGTCTGCCCTGTTACCTATGCTCTGTATTGCATTATTCATCTCATTTATGACTTTTGTAGTTTCAGAATTTGTTTTTTTATAATTTTAATCTCTTTTTTATAATTTTTATAATTTTAATCTCAGAATTTGTTTTTTTATAATTTTAATCTCTTTTTTATAATTTTTTATAATTTTAATCTCTTTAATAAGTAAAGAACTTATTCTCTTCATTAATTTTATTTCTGAATTTACTGGATTATCTACCTGAGTTTTCTTGTAGCTCATTGCATTTCTTCATAACAGCTACATATAAGAAACAAGTGTTGCATGAAACAAAAGAGTTTCAAAATACATGGGAGAAAAACTGATAGAACTGAAAAGAGAAATAGAAAAACTCACAGTTATACCTGGGAAATTCAATACCCCATTCTCAGCAGTTGGTAGAACTACTAGAAAGAACATGAAAAAGGTGAGAGGATCAGCCATGCAGATGTTTGAGTGGAGAATTCAGGCAGAGAGGACAATGACTAAATCAGTCTGAGGTAGGAGTCTTTCTAGACTATTTGAGTGACAGAAAGAAAGCAAGTGTGGCTGGAACAAAATTTAAAAAAAAAATAAGATGAAGGAAAGCTATTAGAGAGTTATGGGGGACAGATATCCCAACCCAGGACCTTTTTTTTTTTTTAATGATTTTATTTATTTATCAGAGAAGAGAGAGAGAGAAAGATAGAGAAAGAGGGCATGCAAGCAGGGGGAAAAGCAGAGGTAGAGGGAGAAGTAGGTTTCCCACTGAGCAAGAAGCCTGATGTGGGACTCAATCCCAGGACCCTGAGATCATGACTTGAGCCCAAGGCAGATGCTTAACTGAGACACCCAAGCATCCGCAAGACTTTCTTTTGAGAGGTGCTGTAATGACTTTGAATTTGAATCAAGAAAGATGGAGAGTTATTAATGGATCATAGCAGAAGGGTGAACTGAATCTTAAAAGGATCCCTGTGGATGCTGTATTGGTAGTGACTGGAAGGCAATAGTAAAATAGAGCGACCAGAGAGATGAAAGTAACTTGGATCATGAGAGTCATAAAGATCCTGAGAAGTACCAGGTTCTTATACCATACTGAGGGATCTGCTGTCCTACTATGTAGTATTGTATCCTGCTAGGAATCTTGAATGGTACCTTAGGAAAAAAAAATTAGGGAAATGGGAATAGAGAGATGTGTTTCTGATCCCAAAACACCATCATTTACATACTTTCTTGTTTCAATTTTCATGAATACCTCAAATAGCTACTAGTAAGTTCCCAATCTATTTCTTATACTTTAGTTTCTTTTAGGGCAGAGGTAGGCAAACTTTGCTGTAGAGCACCAGATAAATATTTTAAGCTTTGCAAGCCACAAGATTTCTGTCATAACTACTCAACTTTGCTTTTGTGGCACAAAAGTAGTCATAGACAATATGTAAAAGAAAAAAAAAATAAGGATGTGTCCCAATAAAACATTATTTGTAGACCATGAAATTTAGATTTCATATAATTGTCACATGTTACAAAATATTATTCTTATTTTTCGTGTTATGGGTTGTTGGTTTCTAGGTCTTTTTGGTGTATTCTGTTTATCATTATGTAATGTTCCTTCTTCTGATAAATTTTTTTCTCTGAGGTCTACTTTATATGATATTAATATCACATTAACTTTTTAAAAATTTTTTATTTCTTTTCAGCATAACAGTATTCATTGTTTTTGCACCACACCCAGTGCTCCATGCAATCCGTGCCCTCTCCAATACCCACCACCTGGTTCCCCCAACCTCCAACTCCCCGCCCCTTCAAAACCCTTAGATTGTTTTTCAGAGTCCATAGTCTCTCATGGTTCACCTCCCCTTCCAATTTCCCTCAACTACCTTCTCCTCTCCATCTCCCCTTGTCCTCCATGCTATTTGTTATGCATGCAATATGATAATTGACTCTCTCTGCTTGACTTATTTCATTCAGCATAATCTCTTCCAGTCCCGTCCTTGTTGCTACAAAAGTTGGGTATTCATCCTTTCTGATGGAAGCATAATACTCCATAGTGTATATGGACCACATCTTCCTTATCCATTCGTCCATTGAAGGGCATCTTGGTTCTTTCCACAGTTTGGCAACCATGGCCATTGCTGCTACGAACATTGGGGTACAGATGGCCCTTCCTTTCACTACATCTGTATCTTTCGGGTAAATACCCAGTAGTACAATTGCAGGGTCATAGGCAAGCTCTATTTTTAATTTCTTAAGGAATCTCCACACTGTTTTCCAAAGTGGCTGCATCAACTTGCATTCCCACCAACAGTGTCAGAGGGTTCCCCTTTCTCCACATCCTCTCCAACACATGTTGTTTCCTGTCTTGCTAATTTTGGCCATTCTAACTGGCGTAAGGTGGTATCTCAATGTGGTTTTAATTTGAATCTCCCTGATGGCTAGTGATGATGAACATTTTTTCATGTGTCTGATAGCCATTTGTATGTCTTCGTTGGAGAAGTGTCTGTTCATATCTTCTGCCCATTTTTTTATATGATTGTCTGTTTTGTGTGTGTTGAGTTTGAGGAGTTCTTTATAGATCCTGGATATCAACCTTTTATCTGTACTGTTCACATTATCTTTTTTAAAAAATAATATTTTCTGGGCACCTGGGTGGCTCGGTTGCTAGGCAGCTGCCTTTTGCTCAGGTCATGATCACAGTTCCTTGATCGAGCCCTGCATTGGGCTATTTGCTCAGCAAGGAGTTTGCTTCTTCTTTTCCCTCTGCCTCTCCTCCTGGCTCATTCTCTCTCCCTCTTTCTCTCTCACCATCAAATAAATAAAATCTTAAAAAGTAAATAAAATAAATAAAAAATAATGCTTTCATGGTATAGACTTTCTATCATTTTCTTTTTGTTGTTAAATTTGAAGTGAATTTCTTAAAGATAGCATAAAGTTGGGTCATTTTTTAATTTTTATTTTTTAAAAGTTTTATTTAAAATCTAGCTGGCTAACACACAGTATAATATTAGTTTCAAGTGTATACATTAGTGATCCTACACTTCCACACATCACCAGTACTCTTCATAAGTTCACTCCTACCACAGACTGGTGGTGGCCCTTAAGGTGGGCACATATTATATGCAGCACTGGGTGTTGTACATAAACAATGAATCTTGGAACACTGGATCAAAAACTAATGATGTATTGTACGGTGACTAATATAACACAAAAATTAAAAAAAAAAAAGTGCACTCCTTAATCCCCCTCATCAATGATTTAACCTATTCCCCAACTGCCTCCCTTCTGGTAACCACCTGTTTATTCTCTATAGTTAAGAGTCTGTTTCTTGGTTTGTGTCTTTCTCTTTTTCCCACTTTGCTCATTTGCTCTGTTTCTGAAAGTCCACAAATGAGTGAAATCATCTGGTATTTGTGTTTTTTCTGAGTGAATTATTTTGCTTAGCATAATATTCTCTAGCTCCAGCCATGCCATTGCAAATGGTAAGATTTCATTCTTTTTTATGGCTGAGTAATATTCCATGGTGTGTGTGTATGTACTCAACATAATAACTTCTGGTTTGTCCATGGTGTTGCAAATGGCATAATCATATCCTCTTTGTGTCTGTAATATGTAGATACAGATACAGATATATCTATCTATCTTAATCTTTTCTCTATTGATGGACACTTAGGTTGCTCCTATATCTTGGCTATTGTAAATAATGCTGTGATAAACATAAGGGTGCATATATCTTCAAATTAATGTTTTTGTTTTCTTTGGGTAAATTATTGGATCACATGGTATTTTTTTAAAATTTGAGAAACCTCCATCTGTTATCCACTGGGGAAACAATTTACATTCCCACTAACAGTGCACCAGGGTTCCTTTTTATCCACATCCTCAACACTTGTTTCTTGTGTTTTTGATTTTAGCCATCTGACAAGTGTGAGGTGATACCTCATTGTGGTTTTGATTTGTGTTCACCTGATAACATAGTAGCATTGAGGATCTTTTTATGTGTCTCTTGGCCATCTGTACGTCTTCTTTGGAAAATATCTACTCAAATCCTCTGCCTGTTTTAAAATCAGATTGTTTTCAGATGCTCTTAATTTTAGTGAAGTCCAGCTGATCAGTTATTCCTTTCATGAATCATGCCTTAGGGTTATATCTAAAAAGTTGTTACCAGCACTCACTTTGGCAGCAAATATACTAAAAAGTCATTACCATACCCAAAGTCATTTAGCTTTTCTCTGATGTTATCTTCTAGGAGTGTTATATTTTGAATTTTATATTTAGGTCTGTGATGCATTTTGAGCTAATTTTTGTGAAGAGTGTAAGTTATGGGGGAAGATTGACTTTTTTGTAAGTGGATGTCCAGTTGTTCTAACATTATTTCTTGAAAAGAATATCTTTACTCCATCGTATTGCCTTTGCTCCTTTGTCGAAGATTATTTTACTATATTTATGTGGGACTGTTTCTGAGCTGTCTATTCTGTTCCACTGATTTGTCAATTTGTTTACCAATACCACACTATCTGGATTACTGTAGCTTTCAGGTAAGTCTTGAGGGTGAGTAGTAGCATATGTCTTCCAAATTTGTTCTCCTTAAATATTGTATTGGCTATTCTGAGTCTTTGGCTTCTTCATTTAAATTTTAGGATCAGTTTGTCAATATCCACAAAACACCTTGCTGAATTTTGATGGCATTGCACTCAATCTATAAATTATTTTGGGAAGAATTGACATTTTGACAATATTGAGTCTCCCTATTCATGAACATGGAATATCTTTCTTTTTATTTTGTTATTTTTTGTTTGTTTGTTTTATTGATAAGAGTTTTGTTAATCTTTGTTATTTTTTTAAATTGGTGCATTTAAAACAACAGTTTTTAAAAATTTTATTTACTTTTAAAATTTCTTTTCAGTGTTCCAGAATTCATTGTTTATGTACCACACCCAGTGTTCCATGCAATACATGCCCTCCATAATATCCATCACCAGGCTCACCAAACCTCCCACCCCTGCCCCTCTAAAGCCCTCAGATTGTTTTCCAGAGTCCATAGTCTCATGGTTCATCTCCCCTTCCAATTTCCCCCAACTTCCATCCCTCCATCTCCTCATATCCTCTGTATTATTTCTGATGCTCCACAAATAAGTGAAACCATATGATAATTGACTCTCTCTGCTTGACTTATTTCACTCAGCATAATCTCTTCCAGTCCTGTCCATGTTGATATAAAAGTTGGGTATTCAACCTTTCTGATGGAAGCATAATACTCCGGAGTGTATATGGGCCACATCTTCCTTATCTATCCGTCCATCGAAGGGCATCTTGGTTCTTTCCACAATTTGGCAATGTGGCCATTGCTGCTATGAACATTGGGGTAGAGATGGCCCTTCCTTTCACTACATCTGTATCTTTGGCGTAAATACCCAGTAGTGCAATTGCAGGGTCATAGGGAATCTCTATTTGTAATTTCTTAAGGAATCTCCACACTGTTTTCCAAAGTGGCTGCATCAACTTGCATTCCCACCAACAGTGTAAAAGGGTTCCTCTTTCTCCACATTCTCTCTAATACACGTTGTTTCCTGTCTTGCTAATTTTGGCCATTCTAACTGGTGTAAGGTGGTATCTCAATGTGGTTTTGATTTGAATCTCCCTGATGGCTAGTGATGAACGTTTTTTCATATGTCTGTTAGCCATGTATGTCTTCTTTGGAGAAGTGTCTGTTCATGTCTCCTGCCCATTTTTTTTTTTTTTTTTTGGATGATTATCTGTTTTGTGTGTGTTGAATTTGAGGAGTTCTTTATAGATCCTGGATATCAGCCCTTGGTCTGTATTGTCATTTGCGAATATCTTCTCCCATTCTGTGGGTTGCCTCTTTGTTTTGTTGACTGTTTCGTTTACTGTGCAGAAGCTTTTGATCTTGATGACAAGATACTTTATATGGAAAACCCAAAAGACTCCACCCCCAAACTACTAGAACTCATATAGCAATTCAGTAATGTGGCAGGTACAAAGTCAATGTACAGAAATCAGTTGCTTTCTTATACACTAACCATGAAAATACAGAAAGAAAAATTAGAGAATCAATTCGATTTACTCTAGCACCAAGAACCATAAGATACCTGGGAATAAACCTAACCAAAGAGGTAAAGGATCTGTACTCGAGGAACTGCAGAACACTCATGAAAGAAGTTGAAGAAGACACAAAAAGATGGAAGACCCTTTCATGCTCATGGATAGAAAAATAAATATTGTTAAAATGTCTATTGCCTAGAGCAATCTATACTTTCAATGCCATTCTGATCAAAATTCCACCGGTATTTTTCAAAGAGCTGGAGCAAACAATCCTAAAATTTGTATGGAATCAGAAGAGACCCCGAATTGCTAAGGAAATGTTGAAAAAGAAAAAAAAAACAAAACTGGGTGCATCATGTTACCTGATTTCAAGCTTTACTACAAAGCTGTGATCACCAAGACAGCATGGTACTGGCATAAAAACAGACAGGCCAGTGGAACAGAGTAGAGAGCCCAGTTATGGACCCTCAACTCTATGGTCAAATAATCTTCGACAAAGCAGAAAAAAATATCCAGTGGAAAGAAGACAGTCTCTTCAATAAATGGTGCTGGGAAAATTAGACAGCTATATGTAGAAGAATGAAACTTGACCATTCTCTTACACTAAACACAAAGATAAACTCGAAATGGATAAAAGACCTCAACGTGAGACAGGAATCCATCAGAATCCTAGAGGAGAATATGGGCAGTAACCTCTTCGATATCGGCCACAGCAACTTCTTTCAAGATATGTCTCCAAAGGCAAAGGAAACAAAAGTGAAAATGAATTTTTGGGATTTCATCAAGATCAAAAGCTTCTGTTTGTTTGTTTTTATGGAAGCACAAGTTTTGTAGTTTGCCTGAATAGTATGAAAGGCAAGTCTCAATCACTTCTTTGAAGGAGAAGAAGTCAGAAGAGGGTTTTAAAGGACCCTGACCCTTTTTCACTGAACAGCAGTGGTGGTTCAGGTTTAGATATGATAAACTTTACGAAGGAGAGGACAAAGATCAGCCTTTCTTTTTTGTCTTCAGCTCTATTTTAGTGTTTTCTTTGTTTGCATGTGCAATCTGTCCCTCCTAATGCTCTCACTCATATCTTCTCATTATATGCTTTCCACCTTTTATCTTTTGGTATTTTGCTTTGTGACCGTAGAGTTTCAGACTGAAATATAAATTTCTTAGTGTGTTATTTCCATGGTTTTTCCTGTGATCTGATCCCAACATATTTTATCAGCATTGTTTCCCTTTGTTTCTCTTTTGTAACTTAATATGGTAACCAAAGGACAACTTTTTTCGTTGTCTTTGCTGTTCTGTGGACCTTTGATATACTACCCATCACTCCAAAACTATTTGTAAATTAAAAGAATACTAGAAAATGTGGAGGAGAAGAGGTGCAAAATAATCTAACTCTCAGGGCTCAGACTGGCCAGGTGTGAAAAGTACTAGTGTAAGTAAAGGAACCCAGATGTTACAGAGGACCAGAGGACACTGAAAAAGCAATTAAAACTTACCAGCTGCAACTGGACCAATTACTAAAAAAGAAAATAAAATACATTATTATTTTGAAAAATTATGTACTTAGTTCCTATTGAAAATCTACTTGGAACTTTGGAAAAGGGACTTTTGGGAAACATGAAATCTTATATGAATATGCTTTACCTTATTAATTCAGTATTAACTACTCTTTAATAACCTAAGGCTATATTGGAAGGCTTGTTTGATGAGTCATAAGAGTAAAGTTACTTTCTCTAATGCAATAACTTTTTTTTTTTAACATTCTTAACCATGTCCAAGGGTCACAATCTTGCAGGAAACTGGCTACCAGTTAAAGGTTAGTAACTTAAGTTCCTTCTTCATTTTCTTCTCTTTCAGCATTATATCTTCCTTTCAAAACTGTCACCATGTCAGCTCTCATCATGTTCCTTTTTGCAGTACAGAAAGGTTGTAACTATCAACGTAAACACTTTTGTCATGATAATATTTCTCTGTGTGTTTCTTTTTCTTTCTGATAATCTCTGGGATTTAATCAGAATTTTAAATCTGACCTAAGAAGTAGCACAAGTAAGACCTGTAAACCATGTAAGATGATGGTTCTTGGACATCTTCAAGGGTGGAGAATAGGGTATAGTGAAAATCAGTTATAATAACAAATGAGAAATCCCAAGAGTTTCAATCTCCTGATCCTCTTCATTAGTCCTAAATCTTTCATGATAGTTAACTTTAGAGTAAACCAAATGGAGTTGAGGTTAGCCCCTCTTCCTTTTCTTATCAGTTTTTTAGATAATTTAAAATTCCTTAGGAGCTAGCAATGATTATTTAGATTTCACTTATTTTGCTTTTCTTCCCATTTCAGTCTCTTACCTCATAATGTTTCTGGTCTATTCTTTACTTTTCATAACATTATTATTTTAGGTTTGTTTTTTTTTAAATCTGAGCTAAATTCTTTATTACTTTAGGAAATCTGTTTTTTTTTAATTGAAAAGTTCATATTATGCCTGTCCTTTTTCTCCTTTGCATCAATAGATTTTTCACTTAAAATCATTAATTTTAGGACATGCAGAAAAATCTGAGAGCAAAGAAATGGGAAAATATGCCACTTAAGTTTGCATTAACAGAAGTGATTATAACCCATGAAAGCATGAAACCTCAACCCTGTGGGAGTCCAAAGGATGCTAGAATTGCCAAGCAATGGTGTTGAGGGTTTTAGAGGGTGGAAAAAAAAAAAAAAACTCTAATCAACCTAACACAGAATTTAACTTCACCAAAACTCAATTACTAATCATATTCTTTATAGCAGAAGTAGAAAAGAATTCCTGAAACTATCTTCCCTTCTAAGAAGGCAGCTGCAAATAAATATGATATATCAATTCCTTCATTGTTTTATCCAGTAACCTTGGGAAAGGACAGAGGACAAAGCTGGAGGCATCAGTATACCCCAACTTTATATAAATTGCAGGCAACAGAGTGCATGCCAAACTATTACTGTTAGTTATGTTATTAGGAATCATTAATGTCTGGATATTAGTTTCCAGTGAGTATCAAATATTAATTTCTTACAGTCATTGTTGATAAGCATTGTTTATGAGTTTTGAGCTAATACTGACTGTAAAGATTGTTATTACAATAAAATAAAGATTCATTCTTTGCTCATCGGTCCTTTAGAAAAGAGTTGAAATACAGTCATTCGATGGAAATGGCTGCCCTTTTTATATGAGGTAGAGGGAATATGGAGAGCTGCTGAAAGACAGGCAGCTGTTGAGTTTATATAGAAAATTTCATCCGAGTCAAAGTCATACCTCCACTAGGGTCTTGAACAGAATTTGTCTTAATTCTAGTGCTCTTAATTATGGTAACAATGGACAAAGGTTATATAATCTGGTAAAAATACTCAGCTCTCTCACAACACTTAGTGATTGCACTAGCTTATGTCAACTTCGAAGCTCTTTATGACCGCCAAAGAAGGGACTAAACTCCTAGAGGTACTTCAGAATCCTGTATCAAAGCCAAAAATATACAAGCATTGTGATATAGTCAATGATAATGTATGGTGACAAATGGTAGTTGCACTTGTGGTGAGCATAGCATAGTGTACAGAGTTGTCCAGTCATTTTGTTGTATGCCTGAAATACCTGTAGAAATCATTGTGTGTCCACTATACTTTAATCAAACAACAACAACAACCAACCAACCAAACAAACAAACAAAACCCAAAACAGACAAATAGATCCTCTCTGGAAAGATTACTTTGGAAGAGTAACTACTATGATCTTCCGAGTAATTGAGTTGTTAAAGTCATCATCCTTTACTAATAGAGCATGAAAAATTTAAGTCTATTTTAGGTGGTATTGATAAAGACAGGGAAATATATACAATTCTTAGGAAATTTGGGGAAAAAATTCCACATTCATGGGTAATTTTTGAAAGTGTCTCTCTTGGAAATCATCCACTGAAAAGTATGCTAAAGTAGAACCTTTGAAGCCCTAGTAAGAGGAAAAAATCAAGTGTTGCCACATTTGAATTTTCACAATTTTCATATCCTTACTCTTGTGGCTGAGTCCTGGTTTCTCCACTCTTTCTTGCTCTTCATCTTTAGATTTCCCTTGTTTGTAGCTTGGTTGTTTGGCAAAATATTTAAACTTGTTTTCCCTAATTATCTTTTTTTTTTTTTAACAGTCATGGTTTAGGGTTTCCGCTGATTTATACATAAATAAATCAGTTGTTCCAGTAATATGGAATAGGGACAATGAAAACATCAAATTTAAAGGCCCTAGAGGTTACACAGATTAAAGATTTAGAGAAATTAAATGCTTTACCCAGAGCCACATATCTGGTTAAGTGTTCTGGTTGATATCTGAACCTAGGTCGATCTGATTACTTTATTAACCATTGCAATATATTACCTTAGCCAATTTTGTTTTTATAATTTAATATCATGTATATGTTTTTATTTCATATTTAGAATTATTCCTTAGAGCATATCTCTTGAAATGGAATTATGAGTTTAAGAGATACTGTATTTCATTGTATCTTGCAACAAAATGTAAGTTTGCTTTCTAAAAGGTTCACATAAGTTTAAAAGGGATCAATGATGTACAAATATATATTTTTTACCAAAGCATTGCTGACATTGCTATTCATATTTAAATTTTTCTTTTTATTAGGCGAAAAATACTGCCTCAGGGTCTTAATTTTCTATCATTTATTTATCTATTTACCTAGGCATTGGGCATATTATAGTTTCTAAATTCATTTGTAACTTAAAGAGGTACTAGATAATGGGGAGGTAAAGGGGCTTGAAAACATGAATGTGAAACACTTTGCTTCAGGGAAATTTTTCTAAGGGACACTGGAATTAAGAAATAGATGAATAAAGAAAAGAGAAATAGATGAATAATAACTTACCAACAGGCACTGGAGTAACTGGCAGAATAACATGAATAAAAATACATTAACCAGAGTTTTTGACCAAAAATATAGTTTCTTTCTTTTCTTTTTCCAAGGTATTATTAGCAAAGAGATCTTTGAGAGACACCAAACCTCCCCCATTAAAAACATCCACAGTAAAATAAGAGGGATTAGTATTTCTTTTGTGGTACAAGAATAGTTTCAGTCTGACTTAACTGTCTTTCATATATTTCAATTTAGTGGAAAGACAGAGCAGGCTGGGACATCTGTGATTCTGCCATTCTTTTTCTTTCTCATCTAGTATAGAGGATTTAAATCCTGCAGAGAACTTTAAACAATAGCAAATTTGAATGCTAATTGTGGTTATTCTCTTTCCTTTCCTTACACCTTAGATATCTTCCTGATTTTTCCTTTATCCTCTGTTGGTATCTCCACATTTGGGATATCCCACTGTATATTATATATCTTTCCTTTTGGCTGTGTGGCAATTTTTATTTGTTATTAAAAGGTATTTGAAATTGTTTTTCGAAAACAAAATGTTTCTTTTATACTTAGTCTCTTAGTCAAATGTTTATTCTTTCTATTGAGTGAGTAATTACCCAGCCAGTTACCAAGGGGGAGAGGAAATATTTATAAATACAAGCATTAAATGGAATTGGTCAAAGTTAGAAAAAATGTTCTCCTTATTTTGGGATCCCAATTTGTATCAGATTTATGAAAACAAAAGGAACTTACAGATAGGTACTGCTCCATGTGCTAAAATACAAATACAAATTATTAGTATAGGTTGACACTGATAATGAAATTGACATTGATAATAATCTTACGGAGACTGTTTCCAGACAAGAATTTCCAGAATGAAAAGGGAAAGTAAACTCCAGAACTTTGACCTGAGTTACTTTAATCTCTCTTTTCCAGTAGTAACATAGTCATTTTGAAAAAGTGGCAAAGAAGTGTTATTTTTCTCTTATCATCCAGTTTCTTTCAAAAATTGAAATGCCACAGAGCTGGAAAAGCCTCATTTTCTATAAATTTTGCTTCCATTTTCATTTTGCTCCCTTCTCACATTGCTTACTCTTTCATGAGTTTTCCTACTTTTATTTGTGATTTCT
>NW_019154112.1:2693510-2694154 GCF_002288905.1 Enhydra lutris kenyoni
CAAGAAATTCTGAAAGGAATCCTTTGAAGTGAAATGAAATATTGCTCACTAATAATATGAAAATATATAACATACTGGTAAAGTTAAACATTTAGTCAAATTCAGAATATTCTATTACTATATATGGTAGTGTGTTGATCACTTAAATCTAGTATAAAGGTTTAAATGACAAAAGTATTAAAAAAACTATAACTACAATAATTTGTTATGGTCATGCTATACAAAGAAGGAAATTATGACATGAAAAACATAAAAATATAGGAGAAGAAATAAAAAGATAGAGTTTTTGTACAGGATTGAAAATATCAGCTTAAAATAGACTGCTATAAAATGTTTTATGTAAGCCTCAAAATAACCACAAGACAAAAACCTACAGCATATCCACAAAAGAAAAAAAAGAAGGGGGAGTCAAATCATACCACTTAGGAAATCATCAATTCACAAAGCATGACAACAAAAAAGGAATACAAGAACAAGGGACTTAAAAACATCCAAAACCAATAAGACAGCACTAGTAAATCCTTACTTATCAATAATTACCTTATATATAAATTGACTAAATTCTTCAATCAAAAGGCAAAATGGATTAAAAAACAAGATCTAGGGACGCCTGGGTGGCTCAGTTGGTTAAGCAGCTGCCTTCG
>NW_019154112.1:2694254-2699069 GCF_002288905.1 Enhydra lutris kenyoni
AGGGACGCCTGGGTGGCTCAGTTGGTTAAGCAGCTGCCTTCGGCTCAGGTCATGATCCCAGCATCCTGTGATCGAGTCCCACATCGGGCTCCTTGCTCATCAGGGAGCCTGCTTCTCCCTCTGCCTCTGCCTGCCATTCTGTCTGCCTGTGCTTGCTCTCTCTCCCTCTCTCTCTCTGACAAATAAATAAATAAAATCTTAAAAAAAAAAACAAGATCTAGGTATATGCTACCAACAAAAAACTCACTTCACCTTTAAGGACACACTTAGATTTATCGTGAAGGGATGACAATGACATTACCTGCATGAGGAAGTCACGAGAGGGCACAGAGGTAGCTGTACTTGAATCAGACAAAACAGATTTTACAACAAAGATTGTAACAAGAGACAAAGTTCACTACATCTCTATAAAGTGATCGATTCTTCAAAAGGATATAACAATTGTAAATGTATATGCACCCAACATTGGAGCAACTAAATATATTAATATTATTAATTTCAATACCTTTCAACAATGAAAAGATCATGTATAGACTGAAAATTAGTGAGGAAACAAGATTTGAAACATACCTTAGACCAATGAATCTAACAGACATATACAGAACATTCTACCAAGAGCTAAATAAACATTCTTCTCAAGTGCACACACATATTCTCCAGAATAGATCATATTTTAGGTCAAAACATAAGGCTTAGCAAATACAGAAGATTGAAATCGTAGCAAATACTTTTTCCAATCACAATGCTATGAAACTAGAAATCAAACTAAGAGAAAAAGAAAATTCACAAATGTGCAGACATTAAACAACACACTGCTGAACAACCAATGAGTCACAGAAGAAATCAAAAAACAAATTAAAAAATTTCTCAAAACAAAAAGTGGAAATACAACATACAAAAACTTATGAGATATAGCAAAAGCAGTTCTCAGGGGGAAGTTTTATTGAAAAACAACTATATTAAGAAATTGGCCTACAAACAACCTAACTTTATACCTCAAGGGATTGCAAAAAAAACAAACTAAGACAAACTTAGCAGAAGGAAAGAAATAACAAAGATCAGATCAGAAATAAATGAAATAGAGACCAGAAAAATAACAGAAAAGATCAATGAAACAAAGTCCTGGTTTTGGGAAGAGATAAACAAAATTGACAAACTGTTGGAATAAGTAAAAAAGAGAGAAGATGCAACCAAAATTAGAAATGAAACAAAAGTCATTACAACTGAAACATTTTTTTTCAAGATTTAATTAATTTATTTATTTGACAGATAGATTACAAGTAGGCAGAGAGGCTGAGCAGAAAGCCTGATGCGGGGGTTGATCCCAAGGTTTGATCCCAGGACCCCATGGGATCATGACCTGAGCTGAAGGCGGAGGCTTTAACCCACTGCGCCACCCAGGCGTCCCTTTTAAAAGTGAAACCTATGGAAACACAAAAGATCATAAGACAACTATGAACACTTATATGCCAACAACTGGGTAACCTAGAAGAGATGGATAAATTAGCAGGAACATACAACTTACCAGGACTGAATCAGGAAATAATAAAATTTGAACTGGCCAATAATGTGTAAGGAGATTATAGTAGTAATCAAAACCTCCCAACAAAAAAAAAAAAAAAAAAAAAATGCCGAACAGCAGACAGTTTCACTGGTGATTTACATCAAACACATAAAAAGAGGTGACACTAATCTCTGCCAAGCTCTTCCCCAAAAAGTGAAGTGGAGGACCACTTACAAATTTTATGAGGCCAGCATTAACCTTGTGATAAAGACAAATAAGGACACTACAATAAAAGAAAATTACAAACCAATACTCCTGATGAATAAAGATGCAAAAAAGTCTAAACAAAATACTAGTAAATATCACATTGACATGATCATACACAATGATAAAGTGGGATTTATCCCTGGATGGCTCAATACATGCAAATCAAAAAATGTGCCACATCACATTAGTAGAACAGAAGATAAAAATCATATGATCATCTCAATATATGCAAAAAAAGCATCTGACAAAATTCACTATCTTTTCATAATAAAAATTCTCAAAAAATTAGATGTAGAAGAAATATACCTCAATATAATAAAGCCCATATATAAAGAACCCACAGCAAACATCACACCCTATAGCAAAAGTTGAAAGCTTTTCCTTAATATCAGGGACAAGGAAAGGGTGCCCACTCTCACCACTCCTAGTCAATATAGTACTGGAAGTCCTGTCCAGAGTAGTTAGTTAAGGAGAAGAAATTAAAGGCATTCAGATTGGAAAGGAAGAAACAAAGCTCTCTGCACTTTTTGCATGCATGTGATATGATTTTATATACACAAATCTTTAAAGATTCCACCAAAAATCTGTTAGAACTAATAACGGTTAAGGTCCGCCTTTGGCTCAAGTCATGATCTCAGCGTCCTGGGATCTAGCCCTGGGTCAAGCTCCCTGCTCAGCAAAGAGTCTGCTTCTCCCAGTTCCTCTGCCATCCCCCCGCTTGTGCTCTCTCTCTCTCTCTCAAATAAATACAATCTTAAAAAAAAATGAAGACACAAATAGAAAAATATTCCATGGATTGGAAGAATTAATACTGCTAAAACTCCGTACTACACAAAGCCCAAAGCCATCTATAGAGTTAATGGAATTCCTATCAAATTTCCAATTCCTATCAAATTTCCATTGTTCATAGAAACAGAAAACACAATTCTAAATTTGTGTGGTACCAAAAAGATTCTGAATAACCAAAGTCATCCCAAGGAACAAGAACAAAGCTGGAGGCATCACATCTCATCTAGGCTATTACAAAGCTATAGTAATCAAAATCATATGTTAGTGGCATTAAACAGACACAGAGACCAATGGAATAGAATTGAGAGCTCAGAAATAAACCCATTCGTAGACAGTCAAGTAACATTTGACAGCGGACCCAAGAATATTCAATGGGGAAAGGATAGTATCTTCAATAAACGATGCTGGGGAAAAATTATTCACAAGCAAAAGAATGAAATTAGACTCCTATCTTACTCCACTCACAAAAATAAACTCAAAATGGATAAGACTGAAAACTGTAAAATTCTTAGGAAAAGATAAAGGGAATAACTCCTTAACATCAGACAAAATAATAAGATGGAACTACACCAAACTAAAAGGCTACTGTATAGAAAAAGAAATGAACTGCAAAATGAAAAGACAATCTATGAAATTAGAAAAAATTATCTGCAAATGCCCTACCTCATAAGGAGTCATTTTATATATATATCCCATATGTTATACATATGGAACTCATCAACTCAATAGCAAAATATCTGATTTAAAAATGAGCAGCAGGGGCACCTGGGTGGCTCAGTGTGTTAAGCCTCTGCCTTCGGCTAGGTTCATGATCCCAGAGTCCTGGGATCGAGCCCCACATCGGCCTCTCTGCTCAGGAGGGAGCCTGCTTCCTCCTCTCTTTCTGCCTGCCACTCTGCCTATTTCTGATCTCTCTATCAAATAAATAAATAAAATCTTTTAAAAAAATGAGCAGCAGAAGTTGGGAAAAAATCAGTGTGACAAAATCAAGAATCCAGAGATAGACCCTTATTTAGGAGAATAGATTTATGACTCAGATAAGGAGGCTTTCTTTTAAAATACTGAGAATACAGGTAACATAAATGTTGATTAATAAAAATTCAAAACTTTTTATTGACCAAACACACTACAAATAATGTTAAAAGATAAGAGGGAGTCAGACTGAGAGAAAATATTTGCGGTGTGCATAACTATCAATGTTATCAGCATTAAGAATATAAATAAAATCTCACAATCAGTAAGAAAAATAAATGATTTAAGGGTAAGAATAAACAGTTCACAAAATAGGGAAACTGAATGCCTAATAAACATAAGTTTCCAAGTCTCATTAATAATCAAAAATACAACATAAAGTGAGATACTTCTTTTCTCCACATATATCAGTAAAAATTTTAAAGCTTGACAAGATCAAATATTTATTAAGACCTGGGTGGTACAGTTGGTTGAGCATCAGACTCTGGTTTTCCACTCAGGTCATGATCTTAGGATTTTGAGATCGAGCCCCAAGTCAGGTTCTGTGCTCAGTGTGGAGTCCGTTCGAGACTCTCTCTCCTTCTGTCCACCCCGTCCCCCCAACACCGCAATCCCTCCCTCTCAAATAAATAAAATCTTGAATTTACTTCTGGGTATAAACACAAGAGTAAAGTCTTACATTTGCACATACAATGTCATGTACAAAGATGTTTATTGTGACATTCAAAAATCAGAAATAAATTAACATATGTAAACTCATAAAATAGAATAATATACAGTAGTTTAAAATGAACTAACTCTACGTGTCTGTATATTGTAATTGAAAAAAGATCTCCAGTCATAGTGTTAAATGGAAACAAGTCAGATGAAAAATGGTATTTCCTGATACAAACTAATAATAAAAGATGACACATAATAATAGAGAATAAGTATTTCAGAGAATTGAATAACAATTTATATATCAATATTTTAAAAAAGACACACACATGTTAAAGCAAAAAATATTGAAACCCACCCTATTGCTTAAGGATCCACATATATATGAAAGTACTTTTTAAAATTGCTGGATACACACTGAATGCTAAATTGAGGGAAGAAAATGAACCTGGGATTGGTGATTCAAAGGGTAATCTTGGACATCCCTATATTATCTTTTTTCTTAGAAGAAAAATTGGGAACAACTATGACAAACATTACAAGTAGTATGATTTTTTGATTTCTGAGATATTATTTTTTACAGTATCTCAAAATAAAAAGAAAGCAAATAAAACAATAATACTGTG
>NW_019154112.1:2702069-2706954 GCF_002288905.1 Enhydra lutris kenyoni
GAATCTTAGAGCTGAAGAAAACATTGAACTGAAGAATTCAATAGAGAGGTTCCATGAAAGACTCAATCACACAGAAAAAAAAAAAGAGTGATGAGTCATTCCAAATATTTTGTCAAATAGTCCATAAATCTTCATTTCTGCGGGGTCAGTCATTGGATTTTTTATTAGTTTCCTTTGATGGAGTTATATTTTCTTGATTATTCATGATGGCTGTGGCCTTGTGGTGGTGTCTATGTGTTTGAGGGAGTAGGCACCACTTCCAGTCTTTACAGACTGGATTTGGCAGGCAAAACTCTACCATTCAGGCCATTAAGAGATTATGGATAGGCCCTCTTGCGGTGCCATGTGAAGGCTTGCTACTAGTGTTTTTGGGAAAGATGGTCTGATTCCTGGATCAGCAGGTAGGTAGGCTTATTTTGGGGTATATGGAGACCAGCCTGGTACATGGGTCTGTGGGTCAAGCCTGAAGCCTGGATTCCTTGTGCTGGGCCTGGTCCTTGAGTCTGTGGTGAAGGGACTGAGCCCTGAATCAGAATAGGCAGACTTAGATCCTGTGTCCACAGCTGCCCACCAGGCATTGTTAACCACTGAGGTGTGCCCAGCATCTGAGCACATGGAGGTTGGTCTAATATAGGGATGGTCCTGGAGCCTGGCTTCATGGGAATGGGTGAGGCAGCTAAGACTGAGGAGAAATGGCCTGGTGATAAGGTTATCCTGGAGCCTTATCCCACCAGTGCTGGGATATGTTGGGGAGTCTGATCCATGGGAATTCATTAGGAGCCTGATGCCATAGGAGTTGGCCAGTACATGCCAGTGTGAGCTGAGGTCTCTCCTCCCAAAGGTGTCTCCCTCTGTGCTGGGCCACTTGTGCATGGAAAAGTGGTGATAGAAATAATGTGACTCTATCTCTCCTACCTTCCTCAGTGGATATTTTCTTATTTCTGTGCTTTACACAGGTTCTGTAGTTCCTCATTTGGAATCCTTGGCTCTTGTGAAGGTATTATCATACATGGATAGTTGTTCAAGTTGGTGTTTATGGATCAGACAAGTGCTAGAAATTTTGTTGCTGCCATTTTGCTGACGCCACTCCCTTTTACTCCACTGGTTAACATACCCCCAGTGATTAGTTTATTCCTGTGCTTTGACCACATGCAATCAATCAGTATTCTTTTTTAAATGACTTGATAATCAAATGATTGATTTGATAATTTGGTGAGCCTTCCCTCTTGGGAACTTGGTGTTTACAAATATGTTATTAATTCTTGGATTTTTTTTCTTTTTTATATATATAGAATTGATTTGTCAAAATCCACAAAAATTCCTGTTGGATTTTTACTTGAATTTTATTGAATTGTAAATTGGTTGAGAGGAGAATTAACATTTATATTGTTGTTGAATTTTCCTATCTTTGAAAATGGTTTATGTATTTATTCAGGTCCTATATTATGTTTTTTAAAGGTATTCTCAAAAACTGGAGGCAAACTGAATACCAAGAAACATTTTTCTTTCTTTCTTATGCCCTCTCTCTAAGTTGTCATGATTCAGAACTGGCTCACAGAGTAAAAGACATAGCAGGAATATAAGGGGAAAAATCTACAAAGTTATAATCAGTTTGCTCATTATTATCATTAGTAAATAGATGAATTCTGCATTATAATTATATATTGACAACAGTCACTACACATGTGCTACATCAACATTGTAAAAGTCGACACTGAAATTATTTCCATCAGGGAGTCAATAATATAGAGGAGCAAATGGGCTTGAAGGCCTGGTGCTAAACTGAACTATTGATCTATTTAACAGTAGACAATACCGGTTAGATGGCTAACCTGTCTTCCATCCCACCCATCCCTTCTTCCTCCTTACTTCTTCTCCTTTCTCTTACCCTACCTATCTAATCTCCTTATATTTTCTCTCAGTTTATTTCAGGATACAAGTTTTTCCATCTCCTGTCATAACAAGTGCTCAGAGAAAATGGCTAGGTAAAAATAAGGCGTTCCATTTGATTTCTCTATATATAAGACAACACATTTTTTGGAGGTTTATTCTTAGGAGATTTGTAAATTTTATTTCTTTAGTGAGTGGTATAATTTTATTTTCAAATTATATTTTCTAAAATGTTATTGCTGACATAAGAATGTTTTAAGTTCTGTTTGTTTTTGTATCTAGCAACTTTGCTGACTTTGTATTAAGAATTAGCAGTTTGTTCATGTTTCATAGTCTTTTATGCAAATAATCATAGTCTGAAAATAATGACAAAATTCTTCCTTTTCTTTGTCTTTATATCTTTTTTGTTTTATTGCACAGGCTGGCATAAATTAGTAGTAGTAATATTATTCTTGATTTTTACTTGAGTGGCAATGGTTCTAAAATGTTGTTTTTAAGAATTCTTAAGAAAGATAAAGGAATAAATCTCTTTTATTAGATTAAGGAAATTCTTATTTATTCCCTTTTGAGTTTTTATTTCTTGCTAATCAGAAATTTGGTTAGAATTCTTTGTTGAATCTTATAAAATAAGTTTTCTTCATCTTTTTAAATGATCAACATTTTTCTCCTTTTATCTATGAATTTAGCAAATTTATTGATAGTTTTTTAAATAATTTCTATCATGGTTATGAGGCATTAAAAATAAATATAGTATCACTGTGTTTATGATCAGTGTATCATCGCACTATTTGTTTAGGAATTTTATATCTGTGTTTCTAAGTAAAATATGTCTATGCATTTTTTAAAAGATATATTTATTTATTTATTTGAGAGAGAGAAAGAATGAGAGAGAGAGAGCACAGGCTGAGTGAGGGTCAGAGAGGGAAGCAGACTTCCCACTGAGCAGGGAACTCAGTGCAGGGCTCAGTGGGAACTCTGGGATCATGATCTGAGCAGAAGGCAGTGGCTTAACTGACTAACCCCCCCAGCCCCAGGTAACCTTATGCATTTTTTTTCTTATACAATTTTTGCCTTGCCTTGAAATTAAGGAATTACAACATCATAAAATGAGTTCAAGTAGATTTCATTTCTTTCCTATTCTTTGGCAGAGTTCCAAATACAAGAATTATCTGTTTTTTGAAAATTTGGCAAAACCATCTTGTCTGGGACTTTTTTTTTCTAAGATTTATTTATTTGAAAGAGAGAGAGACAGAGAGAGCATGAGTGGAGAGAGGGGCAGAAGGAGAGGAAGAAGCAGACTCCCTGCTGAGCAGGAAGCCTAATATGGGGCTCGATCCCAGGAGCCTGGGATCATCACCTGAGCAGAAGTGACCTGAGCTGAAGTCTACAATTAACCAACTGAGCCACCCAGGCACTCCTGGGGCTTTTAGAGTGAGAGGGTTTTTCTGACTCACTTTTCATTTTATTTTATAATTATCGACAACATTTGAGTTTTATTTCTTCTTGAGTCAGTTTTGATAATTCACATATTTTTCAAAAAATTGGTATTTTTTTAATGTATTCTTTTAGGTTAGTGCATTCTTTTATGATGCTAGAAATTTTTATTGTATTGATAAGTAAGTTCCTTTTTTATTCCTACATTTGTGTTTTTCCTTTTTCCATTAAAATTTTTTCAACAAAATAAAAAAGATTATTTTTTAATGTTTAATTTTATTAATTTCTTCTACTTTTGGTGTTTTTTTCTTTTTTTATTCTTTCAGCTTTTTGAGGTATAACTGACAAGTAAAACTGTAAGATAATAAAGTGTACATTGTGATGATTTGAAACACAAATTCATTGTGTAAGATTTCTTCCCATCTAGTTAATTAACACATCTATCACCTCATTATATATATAATTTTTGCAAGAATATTTAAGTTCTACTCTCAGCAAATTTAATTTATACAATTTCAATTATATAATGCAGTATTATCAACTATAGTCGCTATGTTCTACATTAGGTCTTCAGAGTTTATTCATTTTATAGCTAAAAGTGTATATCCTTTTACCAAACTTTCCATATCTTCCCCACTCCTCAACCCCTGGCAACTACTTTTCTGCTCTCTCTTTCTATGAGTTTGATTTTTCTTTTTAAGATTCCAGATATAAGTGATACCACACAGTATTTGTCTTTCTCAGTCTTATTTCACTTAGTATAATGTCCTCAAGGTCCATTAATGTCGTAACAAACAACAGAATTTCCTTCTGTCTCATGACTGAATAAAATTCCATTGTGTGTGTATGTGTGTGTACACACACACAATATCTTCTTTATCCGTTCCTCTGTTGATAGACACTTATATCTTGGCTATTGTGAGTAATGCTACAGTGAACATGAAAGTACAGATAGTTCTTTGATACCCTATTTTCATTCCTTTGGAGTTATTATTAGATGGGTTTACTAGATTATACCATAGTTTTATTTTTAATTTTTTCAGAAAACTTTATACTGTTTTCCATAGTGGCTCAACCAATTTATATTGCCACCAACAATACACAGGATTCCCTTTTCTCCACATCATTGCCAACATTTGCTATCTCTTGTATTTTTTCATAGTAGCCCTTCTAACCAGTGTGAAATGACATCTCATGGTTTTGGTTTGCATTTCCCTGATGAGTTATGTTAAACACCTTTTCAAGAACCTGCCCCTCATTTAGATGTCTTTCTCGGGAAAAAAAAAAGTCTATTCTGTTTCTCTGTCCATTTTTAAAGATTTTATTTATTTATTTGTCAGAGAGAGAGGGAGAGAGAGCGAGCACAGGCAGACAGAATGGCAGGCAGAGGCAGAGGGAGAAGCAGGCTCCCTGATAAGCAAGGAGTCTGATGTGGAACTCGATCCCAGGACGCTGGGATCATGACCTGAGCCGAAGGCAGCTGCTTAACCAACTGAGCCACCCAGGGGTCCCTCTCTGTCCATTTTTTTTTTTTTTAAGATTTTATTTATTTATTTGTCAG
>NW_019154112.1:2707054-2729042 GCF_002288905.1 Enhydra lutris kenyoni
AGAGCAAGCACAGGCAGACAGAATGGCAGGCAGAGGCAGAGGGAGAAGCAGGCTCCCTGATGAGCAAGGCGCCCGATGCGGGACTCGATCCCAGGACGCTGGGATCATGACCTGAGCCGAAGGCAGCCGCTTAACCAACTGAGCCACCCAGGCGTCCCTCTCTGTCCATTTTTAAATCAAGCTTTATTTTTTCATTATTGAGTTGTATATGTTTTCTTTATATACTTTGGATATTAACCCCGTATTATATATATGATTTGCAAATATTTTCTCCTGTTTGGTAGGTTGTCTTTTTATTTTGTTGAACGTTCCCTCTGGTATACAGAAGCTTTTTAGTTTTATATACTCTCACTTGTTTATTTTGCTTTTCTTGCCTTGGCTTTGGTGTCAAATCCAAAAAGTTCATTGCAAAGACCAATGTCAGAAACCAATGTTTTCCTTTAGGAGTTTTATGGCTTGGGGTCTTAAATTTAATTCCTTGGTCCATTTGAATTGATTTTTGCAAATGGTTATAAGTATTGGTCCAGTTTCATTCTTTTGCATGTGTGTTTATCCAGTTTTCCCAACACCATTTATTAAAAAAAACTGTCCTTTCCCCATTGCATATTCTTGGCTCCTTTGTTTAAATTGATCAAATATACATGGGTTTACTTTGGGGCTCCCTGTTCTGTTCCACTGACACGTGTTTCTCTTTTTATGCCAATATCCTACTGTTTTGATTGCTATAAAGTTTTGTAATATAGTTTGAAATCAGGAAATTTGATGCCTCTAAGTTTGTTCTTCTTTCCTAAGATTGATTTGGCTCTTCAGGGTCTTTTGTGATGCCATGTTAAATGTTTATTCAATTTACTTTATTATATTGTGTTAAGGGACATGTATAGATATTTTCCTGCCACCTCATTTAAAAAAAAACAAAAAACAAAAAACAAAACTTGTTTTTGTTTTTTTTTTTTTTTTTTTGAAGGTTTTTTTTTTTTTTTTTTGAGATTAACCAGGTTTTGTTTTACCAGGTTCCTTTTATTTTACCCTATAGGTTCAGAAGGTGTGTATGTTGCATTTCTATTGTATTAATAGTAGATTTTTTTAGCTTAATATTCAAATTTATATTTAAACAAAGTTTAATGTTAATCAATACTTCTGTCCTTCTGACAAATTATCTTCATATGTAATCACCGGCCTTGATTCTCTGTTATTTTTTCTGATGCTTGAGATCTACTCATTTTAAAACACACTAGTAAATTTCTCCTCCTTCAGTTCCTTCTCCTCTTCTTGCTTCCTTTTCTTTTTGTTCTTTTTCTTCTTTATAGTCAACATTTTGGACTTAACATTGTGTTTTGTTAGTTTATTTTCATATATATAACATATATATATGAAAATATATATATATTATGTATATGTTTTGCTTCTAACTCCTTTTTAAGTTTTATTTTCACTAAAGTATGTCTCCTCAACAAATCTTTCACTGAGATTAGTGAGCTTCTTGAATATATAGAAGTATAAGATTTCAATTCATCTTCACTCATAACTGATAATTTGACTCATTGTATCATATGGGTTTATAGTAATTTTCTTTCAGTTTACTGATGACATTGTTTTGCTGTCTTCTGGAATATAGTATTGCTAATGAGAAGTTAACATTAAAATGATTTTTGGTAGATTAATCCTGGCTTCTCTGGTTGTTTTTATGATTTTTTTTTAAATCTCTGTCAGTTTACTATGATAAGTCCTGTGTGTGTGTGCGTGTGTGTGTATGTCTATTTTAAAGTTGTCTACTTCTAGCACTCAGCATTTTGATTTAAGTCTCTTTTCTTCTCAAATGTTGTTAATTACTATTTCTTAAAAATAGTACTTGGTTCTTGTTCTGTGAATTCTCTAAATTCCTGTTATACTTGACCTCCTTATTCTATGCAAGCATGGTTCTTTTCTTTCATATTTTTCTTCAACTCTGTGTATTCTTCTGAGAGATTTCCTCAGTTCTTTTAGTTTAATCTTTTTAAATGTGCTTAGTGTAATACCTGTTATTGAAATAACTATATACTTACATAACTATAAATATTAATATATTATTTAATTATCTATTGTTTCAACTTCAGTAACAGTTTTTCATTTTCTAAGATTTTGGCTTTATTATTTATATCTACCTCTTCTTTTTCCAAAATATCTTTAAAATATATATGTCCTAATGGATAGTCTTTCTTTTATTTCCCACTAGGGAAGCCAAGACTTATCAAAACTTCAACCTTTTGTTCCTCTTTGGTGTTACGCTATCTCAACTCTATGCTATATGCTGTATCATCTGCTCTTTGTTTGAAAGTGAAAATTCTCTATGAGAATGAAAATTCTTTCCTTAACCCCTCCAATTAGGCTTTTGTTCCCATCTACTCTATCAGGATTAGTGATGACTTCTGTTTTATAAAATTCAGTGATCAATTCCCAGTCCAAAATTTTATTTCTCAGCAGTCCTTGATATAGTCATTCATTCATTTCATCCTTTCTATCTTGAAATACTCTGAGTTCTATGACACATCCACCCTGTTTTCATTTTCTTCCTACTTACTTTATATATCAGATATTTTTATGCCTATATTTTGGCATATACTTTGCCAGATATGTCTCTTTTTCCCAACCTCTAAAATTGATGTTTTTTTTTTTAAGATTTTATTTATTTATTTGACAGAGAGAGATCACAAGTAGGCAGAGAGGCAGGCAGAGAGAGAGGAAGGGAAGCAGGCCCCCCTCTGAGCAGAGAGCCCGATGCGGGACTCGATCCCAGGACCCTGAGACCATGACCCCGAGACCACAACCCGAGCCGAAGACAGCGGCCCAACCCACTGATCCACCCAGGCGCCCCTAAAATTGATGTTCTTGAGCTCAATCCTTAGATCACTTTCAGTGATCTAATTTAGTTCAGTGGTTTTAAGTGTTAACTATATGCTAATCACCGTCAAATTTATGCTTTACCTGGCCTCTCCTGGTAGCTTCAGATTCAAATATTCAATTGTTTTTTGATACAGAGTATATGCTTGGATGGGAACAATATGTTGAGGGACAGTTTTCCTATTATCCCCAAATTGACAACTAGCATCAAAAATTTGAGGAAAAGAGTTTATAATCTCCCATGTCCCTCCTGACCCAGCTGAAGTGAGACAAGCCCTCATGAAGAGATTGGCATAGTTGTGAAGTCTGTGCTACCGGACACAATGGGAAGGAATTCCTGGAGTTGTTGCAAGGCACAGGTGCTTCTCTCAGGCCTTAACAAGTGGCATCTAAATTAGTTCTCCTGTACCAAATGTCACTTTCTTTTTAAGTCTAAATAAGAAGACAACTGTACGAGAAAGGAGATTTAAAGAAATCTTCAAAGTTGTGAGTAGATGACAAGGAACAGTGTTGTGGGGGAGGAAGGAATAGTGATATCCTTTCTGAAAGCAAATGAGAAGGCCTTTGAGAGATTTGCTTACAAAGATTGGGATGTCTGTGGGAAAGGATGTGTGGCAACTTTCCCTTGGGTTTATGCCTTCATAGTAGATTTGTTGATTTGTTTTGTGACTATTTAAGCATTGGGAAAAGAAAATTGGGAAGAGGGAACAGTGCAGAGTGGCAAGGGTGCAATGGAGCAACAGGTCTTCCTTTCCTTTCCTTTGTAGCAAGGATGCTTGAGCTTCACAAGGAGTGAGTGGGCATTGCAGCCATTTTATCAGACAAACTAGAGCTTCAACCAAAAACTGTAATAAGAGATGAAGAAGGGCACTATAGCATAAAAAAGGGGGTCTATCTAACAAGAAGATCTAACAATTGTAAATATTTATGCTCCTAAGTTGGGGTCAGAAAAATATATAAATTGATTAATAACAAACCTAAAGAAACTCATTGACAAAACACAGTACTAGTTGGTGACCTTACCACCTCATTCACAACAATGGACAGATCATCTAAGCAGGAGAGGAACAAGGAAAAAGGGCTTTGAATGGCACACTGGATCACATGGATGGGCTTGACAGGTATATTCAGAGCATCTTAAAGCAACAGAATTCACATTATTTTCAAGTGCACATGGAACATTCTCTAGAATAGATCACATTCTGGGTCACAAATTGGGCCTCAACTAGTACAAAAAAGATTGAGATCATACCATGCATATTTTCAGACTACAGTGCTATGAACTTGAAGTCAACCACAAGAAAAATCTGGATAAACCACAAATACATGGAGGTTAAAGAACATTCTACTAAAGTATGAATGGGTTAACCAGGAAATTAAAGAATTTAAAAAATACGTGGAAGCAAATGAAAATGAAAACACCACAGTCCAAAACATTTAGGAAGCAACAAAGGGAGTCCTAAGAGGGAAGTATATAGCAATACAGACCTTTTTCAAGAAGCAAGAAAGCTCTCATATAAATCACCAAACCTTAAACCTAAAGAAGCTGGGAAAAGAGCAGCAAATAAAGTCTAAATCTAGCAGAAGAAGGGAAATTAAAGGTTAGAGCAGAAATAAATGATATAGAAATTTTTTTAAAAAGTAGAATTGATGAATGAAACTAGGAGTTGGTTCTTTGAAAGAATTGACAGAATTGATAAACCCCTAGCCATATTTATGGGAAAAAAAAAGAGAGAAAGGACCTAAATAATTAAAATTATAAATGAAAGAGGAGAGATCATAACCAACACCACAGAAATATAAACAAGTATAAGGGAATATTATAAGCAATTATATGCCAACTGATTAGGCAATCTGGAAGAAGTGGATACATTCCTAGAAACATAAATGACTAAAACTGAATCAGGAAGAAATAGAAAATCTGAAAAGTCCCATAACTAGCAAAGAAATTGGAGCAGTAATCAAAAATTTCC
The DNA here is from genome assembly GCF_002288905.1 of Enhydra lutris kenyoni. Lineage (NCBI taxonomy): Eukaryota > Metazoa > Chordata > Mammalia > Carnivora > Mustelidae > Enhydra > Enhydra lutris. The sequence continues at coordinate 2,711,905 of NW_019154112.1, forward strand.
CAACAAACAAGAACCCAGGGCTGGATGGCTTCCTAGCAGAATTATTCCAAACATTTAAGGAAGAGTTAATACCTATTCTTTTGAAACTCTTTCAAAAGATAGAAATATTGGGAAAATTTCCAAACTCATTCTATAAGGTCAGCATTACCATAATTTCAAAACTGACAAGGACCCCACTAAAAGGAGAATATAGACCAATATCCTTCATGAACATGGACGCAAAAATTGTCAACAAGATGCTGGCCAATTGAATCCAAGTGTATATTAAAATGATAATTCACCTCAACCAAGTAAGTTTTACTCCTAGTTTTACACCTGCAGGGGTGGTTCAACATCTGCAAATTGATCAATATGATGTACCACATTAATAAAAGGAAGGATAAGCATCATATGATCCTCTCAATAGATGCACAAAAAGCATTTGACAAAAATACAGTATCCTTTCTTGATAAAAACCCTTAAGAAAGGAAGAATTGAAGGAACATGTCTCAACATCATAAAGGCTATTATATGAAAGACCCACAGCTATTATCAACATCAACAGAGAAGAACTGAGAACTTTTCCCTAAAGTCAGGAACATGATAGGGATGTCCACTCTCACCACTGTTGTTCAACATAATACTGGAAGTCTTAGCCTCAGTAATCAGATGACAAAAAAGAAAAAGAAGGCGTCCAAATTGGTAAGGAAGAAGTCAAACTTACTATTTGTAGACAACATGATACTCTACATAGAAAACCTGACAGACTCCACCAAAGAATTCCTGAAACTCATCACGAATTCAGCAAAGTCACAGAATATAAAATCAATGTGCAGAATTCTCTTGCATTTCTATACAGCAAACAAAACAGCAGAAAAAAAGATCAAGGAATTGATCCCATTTGCAATTACATCAAAACAAAGATATCTAGAAATAAATTTAACTAAAGAAGTAAAAGATCTATACTCTGAACATTATAAAACACTTATAAAGGAAATTGAAGAGGATGCAAAGAAATCAGAAAGCATCCCATGCTCATGGATCGGAAGAACAAACATTGTTTAAATGTCTATACTACCCAAGTGAATCTATATATTTAATGCAGTCCTATCAAAATACCACCAGAATTTTTCACAGAGTTAGAACAAACAATCCTTAAATTTGTATGGAATTGCAAAAGACCCTGAATAGCCAAAACAATTCTGAAAAAGAAAACAAAACTGGAGACATTATAATTCTGGACTTCAAGCTTTATTACAAAGCAAGACAGTATGATACTCTACAGACACGTAGGTCAATGGAACAGAACAGAGAACCCAGTAATGGACCCACAACTAAATGGTTAACTAATCTTTGTCAAAGCCAGGAAGAATATCCAATGGGGGGGGAAAAAAGTCTCCTCAACATGGTGTTGAGAAAGCCAGACATGTAGAAGAATGAAACTGGACCACTTTTGACACTATACACAAAAATAAGTTCAAAATGGATGAAATACCTGTGAGACAAGAAACAATTGAAGTCATAGAGAAGAACACAGGTAGAAACCTCTTCGACCTCAGCCATAGCAAATTCTTCCCAGACATGTTACCACAGGCAAGGGAAACAAAACCAAAAATGAACTATTGGGACTTCATTGGGGTAAAAAGCTTCTGTGCAGCAAAGGAAACAATCAACAAAACTAAAAGGTAGCCTACAGAATGGGAGAAGATACTTGCAAATGACATATCTGAGTAGAGGGTTAGTATCCAAAATCTGCAAAGAACTTATAAAACTCAACACCTAAAAACCAAACAATCCAGTTAATAAATGGTCATAAGACATGAATGACACTCCCCCACACCCCCAAAAAAATCCAGATGGCTAATAGACGCGTGAAAGATGCTCAGCATCACTCATTATCAGGGAAATACAAATCAAAACCACAAGGAGGTACAATCTCATACCTGTCAGGATGGTTATAACTAACAATACAAGAAATAACAGGAATTGGTGAGGATGTGGAAAAGGGGAACCTTCTTGCACTGTTGGTGGGGATGCAACCTGGCGCAGCCATTCTGGAAAACAGTATGGAGTTTCCTCAAAGTGTTAAAACAGAACTATCATATGATCTAACAATTGCACTGCTAGGTATTTACTCAAAGGATATAAAAATATAGATTTGAAGTGATACGTGCAGTCTGATGCTTATAGCAGCATTATCAACAAAGCCAAACCATGAAGAAAGCCCAAATGTCCATCAACTAATGAGTGGATAAAAAAATACATGAGACATACACACATACTGGAATATTACTCAGCCACCAAAAGGAATTAAATCTTGCCATTTGCAAGAACATGGATTGAGCTAGAATGTATTATGCTAAGTGAACTAAGTCAGACAAATACCATATGATCTCGTGTATATGTGGAATTTAAGAAAGAAAATAGATGAACATATGGGAAGGGGGTAAGGAAAAAAAGGAGAAAGGTAAACAAGCCATAAGAGACTATTAATGACAGAGAACAAACTGAGGGTTGATGGAGGGAGTTGGTTGGGGTGGGTAGATGAATAATGGGTATTAAGGAGGACATTTGTTATGATGAGCACTGGGTGTTATAAGTGATGAATCACCTGGATTCTGCTCCAGAAATCCATATTGCACTATATGTTAAGTTTGTAAAATCCAAATTTAAAAAAAGGTGTGATATATAAATATGTAGATGTATATATATGTGTATCACATATATCACATATATATTATATATATCACATATGTATTATATATGTATGTATCTGAGAGTCTTAATGATAAGGAAAAAACTTAGGGTTGCTGGAGGGGAGGTGAGTTGGGGGATGAGGTAAATGAGTGATGGACATTAAGGAGGGTAATTATTACATTAAATAATGAGCACTGTTGTATGCGAGGGATGAATCACTAAATTCTATCCTTGAAACTAATACTATACTATGTATTAACTAACTCGAATTAATATAAAATCTTGAAAGAAAAAAAAAAAGCAAAACAGACATAGCAATCCAAACTTGAGATTTTGTGTTGGTATCTTACTCAACTTTACACCTATTTGGTGATGGTAGTAACAGACTATGAGGTATACTGTGGAGAGGGAGCTGAGGAGCTCTGGAATAGGCCATACTGGAGTCAATACTCTCCCATCAAAGACTGTGCAGTAGAGTCCTCAGAACTGGGCAAGTTCTTGCAGATTCCTTCAAAAAATTCAACACATATTCTACAAGACATTTGAGTGCCTAACCTAAATGACATTGAAAGGTATCCAGTTTCATATCCTCAGAAGAAAGACCGCAACTAACAGAGGAGGGAAACTGTGCACCTACTTAAGTGAAACCCATCTTTCTAGCTTCAGCTCAGTGGGAACTATAATCAGAGGAGGTGGATGGAAAGAAGAAGGAGACTGTACTTCTTCCCTGTTCTGAGTCAGTGGGCCTGAGATTGATTGCTAAAATGGAGTATTTCAAGAGGAGTGGCCTGAGGGTTTTTAATAGTTTAAAATGACTAAAAATTATAGGTTCTACCCCAAATGTTAATGGGTAGGGAAGAGATATGTGTCAGAGACCATGCCCATGGCCTTCTGAGTGCAGACTTTTTAATAAACCAGTCATAAATGTTCAAGGCATCTTGAATTTAACATGCACAAAACTGAGCTCAAGATTGCCTCCTCTAAATCTGCCCTTCTGTCCATCTTACCTAGATCAGTAAGTAGCCCCATTCTCCCAGTTGCTTTGGCCCCAAACCTGAGAATTACCTTTAGTTCTTTTCCATTTAAACTCACATTCAGTGTAATGGCAGAATCTGTTGGCTGTACCCCAAAAATACATGGAATGTGGAGACTTCTCCCCACCTTCACCCTGATCACTATGCTTCTTGTCACACTCACATGTAACTGGTGGTTCTTTAATTCCAGTCCTACTAACTGGTCTTCCTGCTTCTTCTTTTGAGCTCCTTGCCCTTGTCACTCTCTGACAGTTAATTCCCCATACAGTAGTCAGAGAGATGTTATAAAATTATAAAGCAGACATTATGACTCCCTGTTCAAACCCACTAGTGGGTCCTCATTATGGCTGGAATAAAAATCTACCACTTTTTACCAAGGACTGCAAGGCCTCACATATGTGGCCTGTTTCTCTGACCTTATCTTCTACCATCCTCCATCTTTCTTTTCATCTATCTACATTAGAATATGCATCCTTACAGCAGAACCTACATCCTTGTTCTTTTGCCTGAAACACTCTTTCTCCCCTCTATATACCGTCTTTCTCCAGTCTTTTCTGTTACTCTGCTTATATTTCTTCATGGCATTTATCTGAAAGTAATTATATGTTAATTTGTCATTATTTGCCCGTTATTTCAAACTGTTAACTTCTTGAGTGTAGTGGTTTTTTCCCCACTATTATATTCTCAATGTCTAGAATAGGCACCCAGTATATTTTTGTTAAATGCATTACTATCTCTGAAGATTTAAAGTTTATTATTTTATTTCTTTCAGATTGCTACAGCTGTATTTCTTTGGGTTGAAATTCTCCAATTTATTGGGGCTTGTGAGGTGTCATTTTGGTGCTGGGTTTCTTCATGCATTTCATAAATTTTTGGTGTCTCTTATTCCTTGAGAATTAGCTTTGTGGGTCATGTTTTATCCCGTGGATATTCTGCTGCAGTTCCCTTCTTATGGGGAGTTTTTGTGGTTTTTATTACCTTAGCTAAAAGGGTGCAGCATCACCAAACCAGATCTCAAGTGTTTTGGCTTGGGATCCTGTATAGCATGGATGGCACACTTCCAGCAGGGCTTGGAGCCCTGAGCAGATTAGGTCTGGTGCTGTGCAGGTGACTTTGTTTTCATGGCTAGGGCAGATATGTAGGGTATTTTCTGATCCCAGCTTTGCTCAGGGAGTCTCAATTCCAATTCTTACCATTCTGGGTTCTGAAATCATTCTACCCTCCAGCCCCTCTTTATTTATACTTAAGCTTAGCTATGTAGTTTTAATAATAATAATAATAGTAATTAATAATAATAAACAAAGCAGGCAAAACCAAGCCAGCCAGAAAGAAGGTGGTGTATTCTCTAGTGCCTTTGGCATATGTTTCTATCTCCTCCCAATCTCGTGAGTCTTAGATTTTAAAATCTCTCCTTCCACCCTTTCTGGTACTTCCACTGAAAAGGACACTAAATTCTTCACTTTAGGTTCTGGATTATAATTTCCACCTGCAAAATCAATAGTGCCTTTTGCTAAACTCAGTTGCTCCCAATTATAGGGCTTATTCCCAAACATGGACATCTGCAGTTTCCAACCTCATCCTTGGGTCTGCTCAGTATTTCATCTGGCAGTGAGACTATATAGTTGGTCAGTCTCCTTGTTCACGATTCAGAAAGAACATGTAGAATGTCTATGTTAACAGTTCCAATTCTCCCTCCTCAGATACTAATCCTTGTGTGTTAACATTATTGTAATTGTTCAAAAGTTAATATTATAAAATATAATCAGAATGTGTTTAGATGGAAATAGAGGGTTATATAAGCAAGTTTGCAATCTGTTAGAGTGATCCATGGTTTAAAAATTAGGAAATTTTATCTAAAATCTGGATTAAGTGAGATGTTTTGACACCTCTAGTTCTGTATTCTTGCATGGAGAAATTGGTTAGACCTGAGCAGCAGCTACCCTCTTTAGACTAAACATGATCTTTTTACTGTTTCTAGGTGATGTGCTTCACCTACTCATTTGTATTATCTTCCTGGGCTCCACTGGCATCTGAATTTTTAAAGTCTTGACCAGAACTTTGGGTTTTAATAGTAATGTAATTTAATTTCAATCTGAGGAACCCCAAAGGATATTGGTATTGAATAAAAAACATTTGTTACATAGATATGAGGACCAGATTTGAATAATGGAAAATTTGAACATAGTGTGTAATGTGGTTTCATGAATTCTATGTTAAAGATCACCATTGTCAGTATTTGATCTGGTTTAAATATTGAATCACTGTTGGTGTCTGTTTCCTGGGAAATTGAGTTAGGAATGGAAGTAATGGGAACTCCTGTAGTTATGGATCAAAAAGATGGTCTGGTAGTCTAATCTGGAAGACTTGGGTAATGTGAAAGCAAACAAATATAAGAAACATGAATCTCAATCTTTTGTACACTTTAGGAATAGAATATATCTTCTTGGGAAAAATCTCACATTTGACAGGCTGAGAAGTAAAGAACTTACTTGAGGTTCTCTGTGAAATCACTAAAAAATAAGCAAAAAGAAAGCCATGTAATTTTTCTTAAATAGAGTAAATATAGTATTATCTAACATTTTCCCCTGGTGTCTCTGAGGGGAGTACCTGGGTAGACATAAGAAGAAAGCATACTTTGAGGGAACACTCAAAATTCTTTCTCCAATTAAACATTACTTTGGACTTCCTGTTTGTCTTTCAAAAATTTTGGCTACCTCTGTTATTTATATTTTTCAGGTTTTTTTGTTGTTTTTGTTGACATATGCTACTTCTTTTCTTTTCATCAGTATATTCTTAAATTATCTATAATGTAGGGGAAGCTGTGTAGTAAGAAAGCAAGAGAGCAATGAGAAACTCAAATCACTTTAAGAAACTTTAAGACCTGAGAACCATAGTAGAGAAACAGAATACTTACTTATGGGAGGCGGGGGCACACCTTTAAAAAAAAATAGATATCAGTGAGTAATTATTTGAAAGGAACAAGTTTCCTTCTAGGGAAGCATATTTGTGTGAGGAAGAAGTTTGGTAGTCACATGGCTCTTGGTTCCAACTATGGTTCAGTGAACTGTGTTCCTGGGCAAGTATGTGGCCTTGGTTTCTTAGCCCTTAAAAGAGTTGATTTACTCCAAGGATTAAATGGGATATAATGTAGTTAAAGCACCTGTATAGTTCTTATCACTGAGGAGATGCAAATTAAACAAATGTTTGAAATTAAATGGAGGTTTACTTCACAGAATGAGCAGAAGGCAAAGTAATGTGAGAGCTGAGTGTCTGGCTGCTGCACAGGAGTTAGAAATGAGTAGGGCAGAAATAGTTCTGTAGGCCATGTAGAGGACAACAACAGAAAATAGTAAAAAACAAACAAACAAAAAAATCCACAAAACCCAAAACAGACTGAACTTACCTCTGGGCATTGAAGGTGGTGGACCAGCTGAAAGACAAAGAAGTATTTTTGTAAGCCTTTTCTCTTCCACTCTTTCTCCCCACTTCTCGGTTTAGAGTTCTTTCTCATTAAGTCATTATAACAATAGGGAAAATGTTCCCTTTGGTCTTTATTTACTTTCAGTGTAAATGAGCAAGATTTGAACTTTCAAAAAAAATTAATAAGCATGGAATTTGTCCATGGAAAGGCTAGTGGTTAAGGAAGTATGTAACCATGCACAGAAATCCCAGCATAGCCAGGGAAAGAAGCTTTGGGACTCCATGGTGGAGGAAACATGGAAGGACTTACCGAGGGCAGGTGGAACTGATCCAACTGGAAAACAGAACAGAGAAAATTGTTACCTCCATTTCCTTTCTTCCCCATTCAATTTGTTTTGTCCCTTGTAACATGCTATTTTTAATCACCGGGAAGCCTTCACTTCTGATCTTCATTATTTATGTAAATCATGCAATTTGACTTTTTCCATAAAATTATTAAAAAACTAGGAGAATTATCCGTAGTTTGAATACAGGATGTCTAAGAAATAAGAACTTCAAGCCTCTAAAATCCCAAATGGTCAGGGAAATTGTCCTCAGATGTCTTGGAATTCAAATGTGGAAAAACAAACTGGGTAGGTAGGGCAGGAGGTCCAAATGAAAAACTGTTTTAGAAACTTCTGATCCCCTCCTTTCTTTCCATCATTTTTTTCCTTTTCTGTAGGCAGCCTCTTGGTGGTCCCTGTAACTAAGCAAACCTTTTTTTCTCCCCTGTTTATGTAAATCCATACTGTTAGAACTTTCTCCTGAATCATGAATCACCCAGAGGGACTTTGATAATGAAATAGCAAGGGACCGCGAGGTACCTCAAGCCCTTTGCACAACAACATGGTCAGATAAAGACTCTTGGACCCCACTAAAAGCCAGTTGAGTCCATGGCAGAGAATTAAATGAATACACAGACTTAACTGTTTGTGTGATGAGTTGATCCTACTAAAAAATAAGCAGAGACATTTCTTATTGCCCTCTGCTCATTTACTCTCCTACTCATTTTTTCTGTTGGTAAATTTTCTAGTGATATAACTGCTTGAAAAGTTTTTCTGATCAGGAGTATTTGAACTTTGCAGGAAACTTACAGTCAGCTGGTGGAATTCAGGTTAATGGAGAAGCAAACGCTAAGAAATTAAGTTTCAAGTTCGTGTACTAGAACTCAAATTTCAATAGACATTGCTGGACTTTGATTAAGTGAACAGCAAAGAAAAAAACAAACAATTTACTAATTGCTCATATAGATGACCCAGCTGGAAAATAGAAATATCACCTGTATTTGTTTTTCCTGTTCATTTTTTTTCTTCTGTATGGAAAGTCCCTGCCAATCTTTAGAACCATGGAGAAACCTTTTTCTCTGCTCTTTAATTTTTACGTGACTCTGTGAACATTTTAGAAACTTATTAATAACCTAGTGGAATTCTGGGTAATGGGAAAATAAGGGTCAAGGAAATAAGATCCTTAAGCTACAGCTATCTCAATATGGATGGATAAATTTTTGTTTAAGTAGATCTGTTAGACAGTGCTGGAGATAATTGAGTTCCATCATGAAGGGAGACAGTGAAACTTACAAGAGGATCCTGTAGCTGAAAAACAAAAAGAGAAGTTAGTGTAGAAAGACTGGTGAAAAGAGGAGTTAGTTTTCTTGCTCATTTTCTGAGAGGGAGTATCAGAAATGTTCATGGAGGGAGCATCTAACCCTTATAGATGTTGTGCACTGTGCTGGAGAACCCAGCTGCCATCATGCCTTGGGGGATTCTGCCTCCTGCTTAGTCTGAGAGGCTTCAGGAAAGAGAGTTATCTCTTCCCTTTTTGCAGTGAGTGGTAACTGCTTCAAATCCTACAGGAGATTGGTAATTTAAACTGTGCTGCTTTTACTTTCCTACTCCCTGTTTCTGCCACCCTGTGCAAGCTTTCATTCATTCATACAAATGTCCTCCCCAACCCTTGTTGACAGATAGTTTCCTCTGATATTTTTATGTAATATAGTATATCTATTTTAAGTTTTTCGGGTTATTAAGTAGGGTTTGTATTCCTCTTCATTCATTCATTCCTTGGGTGGGGATGCAGGCAGATAGTGGAATAAGCAAGAGGCGGAGAAACATGAGTATCTATACCCACAAGACAGAAGCAAAGGATTGCAGACCCTGCAAGAAGCCAAAGGCAACTACTGTATAAGAACAAGTGTGGAACTTACTAGTCATTTCTGAAGTTTCACCTGGTGGAAAAATGGAAGGAAGAAAAGGGAGTAATCAGTGTGTGTAGAACGAAGAGAACTCAGTTCTTCCATGATGGGGTTGAAAGGGTAACCACAGGGAGGATGCAGGGAACTCTAAAACCTTCCTGTTAGCTCAGTGCATCATCTGGTCTTAAGCTCCTACCCCCATGCTTCACATCTTCAGGTCTTTTGCTGGTCTGGGGCAGGAGCATGGCTGTCCTCCTTCTTTTCCATCCCTTTTCAGGGCGCTTAAACTCCAGAGATTAACCAAATCTTCCTCTCTTATTCATGAATTTATTTTGAAAGTATATTTATTATTTATTTTTATTATGTTCAGTTAGCCAGCCTATAGTACATAATAAGTTTTTTGATGTAGTGTTCATGACTTCATCTAAGCCTCAGCTCGGCTTCTGATACAAGAGCTCAGCTAGTTGAAGGAATGTTTGAGTATATCTGACTTGCCTTCTGATAATGTCCTCTTTTTTGGCTTAAACTTTGGAATGTTGTTTCGTAATTTCCAGACTCAGAATTTACAATGACTTGAGTTTGGTTTATTTTGACATCCTAGAATTTGACATTGGTTTTGCCCTACCTAGTCACAATATTAGCTTACCCTTCACTCTCTTTCATTTATAGTTTGAAGTTGTCTGATGTATCTGGCAGTTCCTATAATTGCAGCCCATCTACCATCATATCCTGTTCCCTGAAGGTGTGTGTGTGTGTGTGTGTGTGTGTGTGTTTGGGACAAGGTGTGTGTGTTTGGGACAAGGGGCAGGATAGGACGTGAAGAAAGAGAAGGTTTTGGTAGAAAAGATTGGGGAATTCTGTGCAGACTAGAACCTTAGTATTATTCTTTGGTGCATTTTTCCCAGGAAACTTGGAAGAAAACTGGTAAGACCTCAGTCTATTTAAATTTGATTGTTTTTCCCTTCTTTTACACTTATTTTAAAATTTGCTTTCCTTTTTTTAAATTTTCTTTATATTGTCTCTGTTGTCTTTGAAGAGGCCCTCTATGAACTACAAATTATTTCAGAAGTAAAAAGTTACCATTATTCTTTCTCTGTTACTTTAGAAAATTCTGTATTATTATAGAAGCCATTATGACCATTACTGGGGACATTTTCTTACATTTTTTCTTAAGAAATAACTTTAGGGAATTCTCAGCAAATGAAACTGAGATGCATGAAAACATGTCTAAAACCACTGTCCTTATGGTAATAGATACATTTGGAACAGGGGACAAGCCCTCTATACACTGTAGAAGATCAAAGAAAACACCAGAGGAAAAAAATAAGAGACTTACCACTGGGCCCAGTATATTGCACTAAAAATAGAAACAAACAAATTATTGTGGTTGTTGTACATGATAAACACATATACCACTGTTTTCCAAAGGAGAACAGTTAAATACCTTGCCAGAATTACTAAATCCTAGTCACCAGGATTAAATATTTTTACTGGACTGTATCCTCACCGTAAGAATCAGATCTTCCCCTCGGAGACTTGTAACCCTGTTTTAGTTAGAGGGAGAAACATTTCATGCTTGTTTTTAACTACTACAGGTGGTTTTTTTTTTTAAGATTTTATTTATTTATTTGACAGAGAGAGATCACAAGTAGGCAGAGCGGCAGGCAGAGAGAGAGGGAAGCAGGCTCCCTGCAGAGCAGAGAGCCCGATGCAGGGCTTGATCCCAGGACCCTGAGATCACGACCTGAGCCGAAGGCAGAGGCTTTAACCCACTGAGCCACCCAGGCGCCCCCTACTACAGGTGTTTGAAGTGTAATCTTTATTGTATGCCTTTCCCTTCATTTTCCCCATCTTTTTTCTTTCATGTCACTGTTTTTCACTCTCTTGGCCTTCCTTCTTTTGTCTTCTTTCTCATTTCTATGTCTTCCCCCAGATTCTCTCTATTGCATCTTTGCTTTGGAACATTCTTCTAATGTATACTGACAAACTATCATAATTATTTTTTTAAGATTTTATTTATTTATTTAACAGAGATCACAAGTAGGCAGAGAGGTAGGCAGAGAGAGAGAGAGAGGAGGAAACAGTCTTCCTGCTGAGCAGAGAGCCTGATGTGGGGCTCGATGCCAGGACCCTGGGATCATGACCTGAGCTGAAGGCAGAGGCTTTAACCCACTGAGCCACCCAGGCTCCCCTACCATAATTATTATTAGAAAAATGTTATGCTACCTATTATGAATTTGAGTAATATATATGAGTTGATGTATATATAGGAAACTTACCAATAGGTCCTGGAGTTTGCACTAAAAAGAAATCAAGATTGGGGTATTAGTATGACTGTTTGTATGAAGAATAAATTTTTCATTAATTTTATTCTAGGGTGGGGCTTTGGGAGGTAGAGAAGAAGTGATTAACAGTAATAACATTAGGGAGAACTAATCCAAGTATGATAAATACATAGCAAAAGAGATATTTAGCATATATTACAACTCAACCTGAGATGAGGATCTCTCTAGAATCACTGTCAACTGAGGAGAGGCTAGAGACATTAAAGATATAAACTTTGTATTTTTCTTTGTATTTTCTTTCCTGTCAGTAACAAAAGATGGTGCTCTTTTAAAGGACCACCCCGTACCAAAATATTTCTATTTGCTATTTCTATTTGCTAACTAATATGCTCTAGGGTAGGCATGAAGGTAGGATATAAGGATATAGTCTTCTCAGTTTCCAGTTTACTGACTACTGCTTTGATTGGCTTGTGTCTCTGGGAAAAAGTCAACAAAACCTTCAGTTTTTAATGAGAATTTGGCCTTCAGTTGATTTTCTAGTTCTGACTAAACCTGCTATCTTACTTGACAACATTCCTTTAATTTACGAATGATCCTTGGGGCACCTGGGTAGTTCAGTCAGTTAAGCATCTCACTCTTGATTTCAGTTCTGGTCATGACATCAGGGTCACGAAATCGAGCCCCCATTGTGCTCCATGCTCAGAACACAGACTTGTTAAGACTCTCTCTCTCCCTCCCCTCTCCCTCAATCACTCTCCCTCTAAAATAAATAAATAAACAAATAATAAATAATAAAAATTTTAAAAATGTAAGGAAGAATGATTCTTGTTGATAAATTGCATGTGAACTGGGAGAACTATAAATACCCTTTAGAAAGCCATATCTTTGGGCTTCCCTAAGTGTAGTGACCGTGTATTTGGGCATGTTCCTTATAGGATCCCTGCAGGTTATGTCGTGGAGTTCTTATAGGATATTTTGGTTCTTGGGCTTCTAACTCCAAGAAACTCCTATGGGAGGCAATGGGTGCCTGGGTGGCAATGCAGACACTTGCATAGACCACATCAAGGACTACTGTCACAGACAAGAGGCGGTTGATGCTGCCCTAGTGGCAAGCTGTGTTTCCTTCCTTAAGTCCCACTGAGTAGCCTGGTGAAAGCTGGGATCATCTTGTGAGTCTGTATGGTTAATTGAGTCTAAAAAGACCACCCCGCCTTTCAGTGGGCATTACATTATCTTTCTTCTCCATAACTCCTTGCTTCATGGCACTCATCATGGGAAATATCCCAGTTCTAACCCATAAGTCCCCAAACCTTTAACTCTGAATTTTTTTTTTTCATGTAAAAAAGCTAGAAGGTAGATTACCAGTTGTGGATATTGTAGGCCATGAGTTGTAGACAAGCTAGAAATTTAGGTATTTTGCAAAAGTAATTTAATATTTGCTTGACTATATCTATTTTTAAAAAGTGCCCTTGATCCTGGATTAGAATTCTTAGGACATTTACCCTCTGGTATAAGCCACTAAAAATTTAGACAGATAATCATTTCAAATATTATTTTGTTTTCTTTGTTTTCCTGTATGTTCTTACTCATTCCTTTTTTAACTTGTGACTCTTTTGTAGACTTCTTTCACTTCTCTTTCTCAGCTTTATTTATACTCATTTATTCTTTTTTCTTCTCCCACCTCTAACTCAATCTCCTGCCTTCAACTTCCTTCCTACTTTGTTCCTTTTAAATTTCTCTCGATTTTTCTCTTTTTAACATATACCTTTATTGTTATTCTTTGTATTGCATTTTCTCTCACTTTCTCTCCCCATAGGCATTTTTGTCCACTATTTTTAATATTATAAGTGCATTGTATTTCTAACTAAAAACCTTTTGAACACTCAAAATGGTAGTGGAAAGAACTCAAGAGTTAGCACAATTTCAGTTCTAACTTCATTAATCATCTTCCTTCCCTTATTTTTTTGAGGAATGACTTCTGAATCTCAATTTTTTCATCTCTCAAGATGGGTATAATACCCACTTTACCTATCACCATTGAAATACTGTGTAGAGCCAACAAAATAATGCATGGGAGAATTAGAAAAACGATAAACCATTACAGGAATCATATAGGGAGTATTCACTTCAGCAGCACATATACTAAAATTGGAACAATACAGAGAAGATTAGCATGGCCCATGTGCAAGGATGATATGCAAATTCATGAAGGAATCACACCAAGAGTGACTAGGTACAGATACAGGACTTACATTCATTCTGTCAGGCAAATATTTTTTTAGGTTTCTAATTTCACAAATTCCTAATTTTTGTTAGGAATCCTATAACCTAATGTGTGAAGCAATAACTATTTGCTCTTAGTTTGTAAATATGTAATTATGGACAACTGTATCTTGGAACCTAACCATTATTTATAATGTTTTATATATATATATATATATATATTATAAAGCCATTTTCCATGGAAAAATGCAATAGGACAAGTTGCTAAAAGTTGGCAAAAATAAAACCTAACTATAGTGGACAGAACTTTTCATAGAAATTAGATAGTAAGAAAAACATAATCTAATAATTTAATCTAAGAACATAATCTAATAAAAATTATTTTCAGGGAAAGCAAGAAGTTTAGGTGTTATATTCCAAATCTTTATTACATGTTGGTTCTAGAAAGCTAGATTATAAAACTTAGAAAAGACCTTTCCTAGTGGGGGTTATTTTTTCACTTCATATTTCAGCTTCATAGTATCTTTTTATTGCAGAACCTGGGTGAATATAACCTCTAAGAATTCTGAGTGGGATAATGAGGCAGTGGAAAAACTTGATCTTGGAGTCCATAGGCATGAATCATTTGAAATAAAAATCAACAGAGCATTAGATGACTTACCAATGGTTTTTTGAGAGAGCTCTAGAAAAATAAACAAAAGGAAAGAGAAAAATCAGTAGCTGCTCTCGGGCTCTGGAGCCCGTAGTTCTCATTTGCATGCTTTTCCTGGTGAGAATCTGTGCCAGTAAACTTGGGCTCAGCTACAATGGGGTAGTAGGGATGTTGACTTTCTTCATGGATGCTAATACATATAAAGGCTTCCTTATCTAATGGATTCACTGAGAGGCTAAGTAGCAAAGGTACTAAATAGAAGTCACGCTTTTGGCCCATATAAACCCCGCAGAGGGTTGGAAAAATCCTTCTACATTTAAACTTAATTTTCTTCCTTTCCCCTATAATTTCACTTGTGTCTATCTCATTCTGTTTTTAAAAGTCCTTCATGTGATGTTGATAAGCCACTGGAAACTTTCAAGAGTTCATCTTCCACTTTATAGTTTGTGTTCGGTACTGGAATGTACATCCACATTATCATTAATGATTTACTGAAATGGTAGGTAGAAGACAACAAAAAGACCAAGAAAATGTGGACCCTAAACCACTGAAATCCCGACATAGAATCCAGGGAAAGGTCCCTAAGACACTATAGGAAATTAAAATTCTCTACAGTGAAGAATCAGGCAGTAAACTTACTGATAGTTCCCGTAGCTCCTGCTGAGAAACAGAAAGGGAAAGAGAGAGAAAGAGAAGAGGATTGGAGGGAGAGGGAGATAATCAGTATGCTTTATCACTCTGAGGGAAATAACCATTCTTCAACCCTTACTCTAGAGGGAGTGTCATAAGTAGAAATCCTAGTAATATCAAGGGTTGTTTGCATGGCAATCCT
Organism: Enhydra lutris kenyoni; assembly: GCF_002288905.1. Lineage (NCBI taxonomy): Eukaryota > Metazoa > Chordata > Mammalia > Carnivora > Mustelidae > Enhydra > Enhydra lutris. The sequence goes on from NW_019154112.1 coordinate 2,727,257, forward strand.
CAGACAGGCTCTGTGTTGTACAATATAGGGACTTCCAGGAATGGGACCTCCCCTTGTTTCCAATAATATTTGCAACCTTTAGAGGATTGCGATAAACTAATTCCATACTAATTCATAATGTCTCCTTTAAAAATTTCCCTCTCTCTCTTTTTTCTTTCATTCCATTAAGATCTCACTGTTATTTGAAAAGCAAACCTTCCTTTGCTGACAGGGCATTGTGACTGCTCTTAAGAGGATCCTTTTCTTTTCTATTTTCTTATGCTAGCCCATGGGCTTTGTAGTCTCTCTACTTCATGCATGGCTTCTTTGGAAACTGTGTAATAGGAATACTAGAGAAGTTGAGAAACATGGCATCAAGAAAGCAGGGCAGATCAGTACTTAAGATTTTATGGGTGAGAAATTAAAGGAACCAGAGTGCAGAAGCAAATTTGATACTTACGAATTGGTGCTGTGAATTGCACTAAAATACAAAGAAGAGGAAAATCAGCAGGTTTGATATCACCAGAATGCTCATGCCACCAATATTTTTTAAAGAAACTGTGAAGCAGCTGAACCAGAGGGAGAATTACTACTGCATATCAGTAGATAATTTTAACAAAGAAGCCCCATAGCCCTCCCTCCAGATTAAGTCATTTGGCATTCATCTTAAATGAGAAAACTATGGCAGAGGGGAACATATAAAACTGGAGTTGAAGGTTGTCAATCTTTCCTTCATTTTCATTCCTCCTCCCTTTCCCTGTCTGCCCACCCAACACTCAGCTCTCTCAAAGGACTAACATTCCTGGGGTAAGTGGGATGTCAGTTCTGTGTTTTTTTTTCCCATCACCACCTCCTCTTTTGTCTTTATCATGCTTATTCTTTTACCTCCTCCTAGAACCACCTGTTCTTGGAGTGCTTCCTCAGTTTAAGGAAGTCCACAAATAGTTATTTTAATTATTTTCATAATAATAAGGGGATTTTTTCCTCTGGTTTTAAATATTTATTTGTATTTCATATTATTTTAAATATGAATGATTTTACTTTCCCTTGTCTTAAACTCAGTGACAGTTCAGGGTGGTTTGTTTTTTGTTTTTTGTTTTTTGTTTTCTGATGTCTTGAGCATCAGGAGGGGTCAGTAATTTAAATGTAATCATACAGTCAATTAGCGTGAGTAAGAAAGCCTGGATATAGAAAGAGCTCAGGTAAGGAGAAGTCCCATAGCTCACAGAAGACCAAAGAGTGTTAGAGTTAAGAAACAGAAAAGGAACTCACTTATGGGTCCAATGGTTCCAGCTAAAATATGAGAAAAACAATAAAGACTAATTAGAATTGTTCTTCGGCACAGAAAATTTAGTTTGCACTGAAATTATTTTTGGGAGAACATCATAAATGCAGACACAGGGAACAAAATTTCTACTTCAGAAGAAGAATAAGTACATTTTTTTCTTCATTCACCACCATGGAAGATCCCCGTAACACTGGTGTCTGACAGCTGGAGTTGCAGGGATGCAGTCAGTGCTCAGGGTGCCTTTCCTGATGGATCACTGAAACGCAGTAGATTCCACAAGCCATTGCTTTTCTTCCAGCTGGGCTCATTTGAACTTGTTTAGCCAGAACCTATGGCCTCATTTTCTGAAGGAGGCAGCGGGAATTTCTGTCTCCTGTGGGTGACCTCAGCTCCCTTATTAATTAGGGTAATTTGGTCTGTAATATCTAAGCATAAAAGGGAATAGGAACTCTCAGATGGCTCAAGACTTTCATAGGTGCAGTTGGCTGGTAAAGAGCTTGAGGCACTAGACCCACATGC
>NW_019154112.1:2754042-2811190 GCF_002288905.1 Enhydra lutris kenyoni
AGAGAGAGAGAGAGAGAGTGAGAGAGAGAACACAAGCAGGGGGAGTGGGAGAGGGAGAAGAAGGCCTCCAGCTGAGTAGGGAGCCCAATACAGGGCTTAATCCCAGGACCCTGTGATCATGACCTGAGCCAAAGGCAGTCACTTAACCAACTGAGTCACCCAGGCACCCCTTCTGCCCAATTTTTAATGGGATTATGTTTTGAGTTGAATCGTATCAGTTCTTTATATATTTTGGATATTACCCTTCATCGGCTGTGCCATTTGCAAATATCTTCTCCCATTCCATGGATTGCTTTTTAGTTTTGTTGATTGTTTCCTTTGCTGTGCAGAAACTTTTTATTTTGATGTAGCACCAATTGTTTATTTTTGCTTCTGTTTCCATTGTCTTAGGAGATAGATCTAGAAAGATGTTGCTATGGGCAACATCAGAGAAATTACCACTTGTGCCCTCCTCAAGGATTTTTATGGTTTCAGGTCTCACATTTACGTTTAACCCATTTTGAGTTTATTTTTGTGTGGTGCAAGAGAATGGTCCAGTTTCATTCTTCTGGATATAACTGTCCAATTTTGCCAGCACCAATTGTTGAAAAGACTATCTTTTGGGCACTGTATCTTCATTTATCCTGTGTCAAAATTTAATTGACCATATAGTTGTGGATTTTCTCTTCTATTCCATTGATCTATGTGTCAACTTTTATGCCAGTACTGTGCTGTTTTACTCCCTACTGCTTTGCAATATAACTTGAATTCTGGAATTGTAATACCTCCTGGTTTTTCTTTCTCAAGGTTGTTTTGACTAATCAGGGTCCTTTGAGTTCTCATAGAGATTTTAGGATTGTGTGTTCTAGTTCTGTGAAGAATACTATTAGTATTTTGATAGAGATTGCATTTTATCTGTAGATTGCTTTGGGTAGTACAGACCTTTTAACAATATTTGTTCTTCCAATTCATGAGCATGGAATGTTTTTCCATTTCTTTGTGTTGTCTTGAATTTCTTTCATCAGTGTTTGATAGTTTTCAGAATACAGGTCTTTCACCTCTTTGGTTAAGTTTATTCCTAGATATTTAATTGTTTTGGGTACAATTGCAAATGGAGTAGTTTTCTTAATTTCACTTTTAGTTGCTTCATTACTAGTGTAGAAAAATGCAGGATATTTGTGCACATTGATTTTGCATTCTGTAACATTACCAAATTCACTTGTCAGTTCTAGTAGTTATATGATGGTCTTTAGGATTTTTTAAAATTTATTTTTATTTCATATAAAAATTATTTTTTATTAACATATAATGTATTATTTGTCCCAGGGGTACATGTCTGTGAATCATCAGACTTACACATTTCACAACACATACCCTCCCCAATGTCCATAAACCAACCACCCTATCCCTACCTTCCCACACCCCAGCAATTCTCAGTTTGTTTTGTGAGATTAAGAGTCTCTAATGGTTTATCTCCTTCCCAATCCTATCTTGTTTCATTTTTTCCTTCCCTGCCCCCGCAACCCCCTGCCCTGTCTCTCGAATTTCTCATATCAGAGAGATCATATGATCTTTGTCTGTCTCTGATTGATTTATTTTGCTCAGCATAATTCCCTCTAGCTCCATCCACACCATTGCAAATGGAAAGATTTCATTTCTTTTGATGGCTCCATAGTATTCCATTGTATATATATACCACTTTTTCTTTATCCATTCATCTGTTGATGGACTCTAGGTTCTTTCCATAGTTTGGCTATTGTGGACATTGTTGCTATAAACATTCAGGTGCATGTGCCCCTTCATTTGTATCTTTAGGGTAAATACCAAGTAGGGTGATTGCTGGGTCATAGGGTAGCTCTATTTTCAACTTTTTGAGGAACCTCCATGCTGTTTTCCAGAGTCGCTGCTCCAACTTGCATTCCCACCTTCTGTAGGAGGGTTCCCCTTTCTCCATCCTCGCTAACATCTGTCATTTCCTGACATTAATTTTAGCCATTCTGACTGGTGGATTTTCTATGTATAGTACCATGTCATCCATGAATTGTGAGAGTTTTACTTTTTCATTTCTTTTCCAATTTGGATGCCTTTTACTTCTTTTCATGTTCTATTTACTGTTGCTAGGACTTCCAGTACTATTTGAATAAAAGTGGTGAGGGTGGATATCCTTCTCTTGTTCCAGACCTTAGAGGAAAAGCTCGCAATTTTTTACCATTGAGTGTGATGCTGGTCATAGAGTTTTCATAAATGGCCTTTATTATGTTGAGATATATTCCATTTAAACTCACTTTGCAGAGGGTTTTTATCATAAATATATGTACTTTGTGAAATGCCTCTTCTGGGAAGGAGTTAAGATGGCAGAGGAGTAGCAGACTGAGATGATATCAGGGCCTAGTCAGCTAAATAGTTATCAAACAATTCTGAACACCTACAAACCTAACTGAAGATCGAAGAAAAGAAGAGCAGGAATTCTAGAAACAGAAAATCGACAACTTTCTGAAAGCTAGGACATGAGGAGAAGTGAATCCAAAGCAATGGAAAGATAGACCATAGGGGAAGGGGCCAGTTCCTGGCAAGCAGTGGAGCAACAGGGCACAAAATTCAAACTTTTAAAAGTCTGCTCCACTGAGGCACATAGCTCCAGAGGCTAAATGAGCCCTTGTGCAGACAGTGTAGTCTCAGGTCCCATGGGGTCACAGAAGGATCAGGGTGTCTGAATGTAGCAGAGCTTGCAGGTCTCACAGTGGGGAAGCCAGCTACAGAGTTGGACCCAAGGCATGAGCTCTCAGCTTGGGGTTATTTTAAGTTGTGATCTGCAGCACAATTGGACCATTGCTCTTTGAGAGGGACCCCACAAGTAGCAGACCTAGGGAGACCCACCTATACCCACTGGAAGAGCAGAGAAGCAGGAATCTGCTGGGTTTGGAGACTCCAAACAGGACTGTGTGCCAGAGACAGAAATACTAAGTCACAGATTGGGTGAGTTCAGAGTGCGGCTAGAGACCAGGGAGATGGGAGAGATTGAAAGCTTTTCTCTGAGGGCACACTGAGGAGTGGGGCCGCAAGCTCTCAGCTCCTCTGGGCCAGAGATTCGAAGGCTGCTATTTTCATTCCCATCCTCTAGAGCTCTAAGGGAAAGTGTTCAGATAACAGAAGCTACCAAGAGTGAACCCAAGCAGATTACTTAGCCTGGCCCCTGGCAAGGGTGAACCAACTCCACCTCTGGCAAAGACATTTGATAATCACTACAACAGCGCCCCCCCCACCCAAGACCAGCAAGAACTTCCAGCTAAGACCAAGCTCACTGATCAAGGAGAACAGTGGAATTCCAGAGAGGGGAAGGTAAAGTATGGAATACATGGCTTCCCCCCATGATTCTTCAGTCTTGCAAAGTTAATTGAATTTTTTAATTTTACTTTTTCCTTATTCTAATTTTTGTAACTTTTCCTTTTCCTCTTTTAATGTTTCTTAACTAGTTTATCTTAACAATATCTTTCTAAAGAAATCTTTTTGAAACGTTCATTATTTTAGTCATATTTTATCTTTCATTGTATCTAACTTTATTTTTTGTATACATATAGGGGTTTTTTCTTCTAAAAAAGTTTGGGATACAATTTCTTCTAAAATATCAAAATATACCCTATAAATCTAGCACAGGGCCTTGTTCTAGTCTCTAGCCTGAGCAAATTCACTCCACTTTCTTTTTCCTTCTTTTTCCAAACCAACTGATTTATAAATTCCTTTTCTAGAATTTTTTTTAAAAATTTTCATCTTTATAGTCATATTCCATCACTTCATCATGTTTGCCCTTATTTTTGTAGATATATAAATTTTTCTTTCTTTAAAAATTTGGGAGGTAGTTTCTTCTAAGAGTCCAAAATACACACAAAATTTAGGGACATTGCTACCCTTTTAGTAGTTTATTCTCTTGTTCATATATTCTTATCTGGATAAAATGACAGGCAGATAAACTCACCACAAAACAAAAAAAAAAAAAAAAAAAAAAGAAGAACAAGAGGCGTTACCAAAGGCTAGGGACCTAATCAATATGAACATTGGTAATATGTCAGATCTAGAGTTCAGAATGACAATTCCCAAGGTGCTAGCTGGGCTTGAAAAAGGCATGGAAGATATTAGATAAACCCTGTCTAGAGAAATAAAAGCTCTTTCTGGAGAAATAAAAGAACTAAAATCCAACCAAACTGAAATCAAAAAAGCTATTAATGAGGTGCAATAAAAAATGGAGGCTCTTACTGCTAGGATAAGTGAGATAGAAGAGAGAATTAGTGACATAGAAGACCAAATGAAAGAGAATAAAGGAGCTGAGCAAAAGAGATAAAAACAACTACTGGACCACAAGGGGAGAATTCAAGAGATAAATGATACCATAAGACAAAAAAGTATTAGAATAATTTGGATTCCAGAAGAACAAAGAGAGAGGGGGGCAGAGGTGTATTGGAGCAAATTATTGTAGAGAATTTCCCTAATATGGCAAAGGGAACAAGCATCAAAATCAAGGAGGCACAGAGAACCCCCCTCAAAAATCAATAAAAATAGGTCCACACCCCATCATCTAATAGTAAAATTTACAAGTCTTAGTGACAAAGAGAAAATCCTGAAAGGATCCCAGGAAAAGAAGTCTATAACCTACAATGGTAAAAATATTAGACTGTCAGGAGACTTATCCACAGAGACCTGGCAGGTCAGAAAGAACTGGCATGATATATTCAGCGCACTAGACGAGAAAACCATGAAGCCAAGAATACTATATCCAGCTAGGCTATCATTGAAAATAGAAGGAGAGATAAAAAGCTTCCAGGACAAACAAAAACTAAAAGAATTTGGAAACACCAAAGCAGCTCTCCCAGAAATTTTGAAAGGGGTCCTCTAAGCAAAGAGAGAGCCTTAAAGTAACACACCAGAAAGGAACAAAGACAATATACAGTAACAGTCACCTTCCAGGTGAAACAATGGCACTAATTTCATATCTTTCAACAGTTTCTGTGAATGTGAATGGGCAAAATTCTGCAATCATAAGTCACAGGGTATCAGAATGGGTAAAAAAGAAAGGCCCATCAATATGCTGCCTACAAGAAACTCATTTTAGACCCAAAGACACTTCCAGATTTAAAGTGAGGGGATGGAAAACAGTTTACCATGCTAATGGACATCAAAGAAAGCTGGCGTGGCAATCCTTATATCAGATCAATTAGACTTTAAGCCAGAGACTATAATAAGAGATGAGGAAGGACACTATATCATACTCAAAGGGTCTGTCCAACAAGATCTAACAATTTTCAATATCTCTGCCCCTAACATGGGAGCAGCCAAATATATAAACCAATTAATAACAAGATCAAAGAGCCACATTGACAATAATAAAATAATCGTAGGGGACTTTAACACCCCCCTTACTGAAATGGACAGATCATCCAAGCAAAAGATCAACAAGGAAATAAAGGCCTTAAATGACACACTGGACCAGATGGACATCACAAATATATTCAGAACATTCCATCCCAAAGGAACAGAATACACATTCTTCTCTAGTGCACTTGGAACATTCTCCAGAATAGATCACATCCTGGGTCACAAATCAGATCTCAACCCATACCAAAGATTGGGATCATTCCCTGCATATTTTCAGACCACAGTGATCTGAAGCTAGAACTCAATCATAAGAGGAAAGTTGTAAAGCACCCAAATACATGGAGGCTAAAGAGCATCCTACTAAAGAATGAATGGGTCAACCAGGAAATTAAAGAAGAATTGAAAAAATTCATGGAAACAAATGATAATGAAAACACAACTGTTCAAAATCTGTGGGACACACAAAGGAAGTCCTGAGAGGAAAGTATATAGTGATACAAGCCTTTCTCAAGAAACAAGAAAGGTTTTAAGTACACAACCTCGCCTTACACCTAAAGAAGCTGGAGAAAGAAAAGCAATGGAAACTGAAATCCAGCAGAAGTCATAAAGATCAGAGCAGAAATCAATGAAATAGAAACGAACAAAACAAAACAAAACAAACAAAAAACACAGTAGAACAACAACAACAACAAAAACAAAACTAGGAGCTGGTTCTTTGAAATAATTAATAAGATAATTCCCTGTCCAGACTTATAAAAAAGCCCAAATAAATAAAATCATGAATGAAGGAGGAGAGGTCACAACCAACACCAAAGAAATACACAAAATTATAAGAACATATTATAAGAAATTATACACCAGCAAATTTGTCAATCTGGAAGAAATGGATGCATCCCAAGAGATGTATAAATCACCAAAACTGAACTAGGAAGAAATAGAAAACGAGAACAGACCCATAACCAGTAAGGAGATTGAAGCAGTCATCAAAGATCTCCCAAAAAACAAGAGCCTAGGCCAGACAGCTTCCCAGAGGAATTCCACCAAACACTTAATGAATAATTAATACCTATTCTCCTGACACTGTTCCAAAAAATAGAAATAGAAGGAAAACTTCCAAAATCATTTTATGAAGCCAGCATTATCTTGATCCCAAAACCAGACAAAGATCCCATCGAGAAAGAATTACAGACCAATATCCTTGATGAACACAGATGCAAAAATTCTCACAAAAATACTAGTGAATAGGATTCAACAGTACCTGAAAAGGATTATTCACCACGACCAAGTGGGATTTATTCCAGGACCACAAGGTTCATTCAACATCCACAAATCATTCAGTGTAATACAATACATTAATAAAAGAAAGAACAAGAACCATATGATACTCTCAATAGATGCTGAAAAAGCATTTGACAAAGTACAGCATTCTTTTTTTTAATATTTTATTTATTTATTTGACTGAGAGAGATCACAAGTTGTCAGAGAGGCAGGCAGAGAGAGGCAGAGAGGCTGAGCAGAAAGCCTGATGCAGGGCTTGATCTCAGGACCCTGAGACCATGACCTGAGCCAAAGGCAGAGGCTTAACCCACTGAGCCACCCAGGTGCCCCTAGCATCCTTTCTTAGTAAAACTCTTCAATGTGTAGGGATAGAGGGTACATACCTCAATATCATCAAAGCCATCTATGAAAAACCCACCGTGAATATCATTCTCAATGAAGAAAACCTTAGAGCTTTTCCACTGTGGTTAGGAACACAGCAGGGATGTTCATTATCGCCACTGCTATTTAACATAGTAGAAGAAGTCCTATTCTCAGCAATCAGACAACAAAAAGAAATTAAAGGCATCCAAATCGGCAAAGAAGAAGTCAAACTATCACTCATTGCAGATGATATGATACTTTATGTGGAAAACCCAAAAGACTCTACTCCAAATCTGCTAGAACTTGTACTGGAATTCAGTAGTGTCAAGATAAAAATAATGCACAGAAATTAGTGGCATTTCTATACACCAACAACAAGACAGAAGAACAAGAAATTAAGGAGTCAATCCCATTTACAATTGCACCCAAAACCATAAGATACCTAGGAATAAACCTAACCAAAGAGGCAAAAGATCTGTACTCAGAAAACTATAGAACACTCATAAAAGAAATTGAGGAAGACACAAAGAAATGGAAAAATGTTTCATGATCATGGGTTGGGAGAAAAAATATTGTGAAAATGTCTATGCTACCTAAAGCAATCTACACGTTTATCCTTATCAAAATCCTATCCATTTTTTTTCAAAGAAACGGAAAAAAATAATCCTAAAATTTGTATGGAAGCAGAAAAGACCTCGAATCGACAGAGGAATGTTGAAAAAGAAAGCCAAAGTTGGTGGCTTCACAATTCCAGAGTTTAAGCTCTATTACAATGTCATCATCAAGACAGTATGGTACCAACACAAAAACAGACATATAGATAAATGGAACAGAACACAGAGCCCAGAAATAGACCCTCAACTCTATGGTCAACTAATCTTTGACAAAGCAGGAAAGAATGTCCAAAGGAAAAAAATGGTCTCTTCAACAAATGATGTTGGGACAATTGGACAGCCACATGCAGAAAAATGAAACAGACCATTTCCTTATACCACACACAAAAATAGACTCAAAATGGATGGAAGACCTCAATGTGAGACAGGAATCCATCAAAATCCTTGAGGAAAACACAGGCAGCAACCTCTTCGACCTCAGCCTCAGCAACTTCTTCCTAGAAACATCACCAAAGGCAAGGGAAGCAAGGGCAAAAATGAACTATTGGGACTTCATCAAGAGCAAAAGCTTTTGCACAGCAAAAGAAACAGTCCACAAAACCAAAGACAACTGACATAATGGGGGAAGATATTTGTGAATGACATACCAGATAAAGTGCTAGTATCCAAATCTATAAAGAACTTATCAAATTCAACACCCAAAGAACAAATAATCCAATCAAGAAATGGGCAGAGGACTGGAACAGACATTTTTGCAAAGGAGACATCCAGATGGCCAACAGACACATGAAAAAGTGCTCCAAATCACTCAGCAACAGGGAAATACAAATCAAAACCACAACGAGATACCACCTCATGCCAGTCAGAATAGGTAAAATGAACAAGTCAAGAAATGACAGATGCTGGCATGGATGCAGAGAAAGGGAAACCCTCCTACACTGTTGGTGGGAATGCAAGCTGGTGCAACCACTCTGGAAAACAGCATGGAGGTTCCTCAAAAAGTTGAAAATAGAGCTACCCTATGACCCAGCAAGCGCCACTACTGGGTATTTACCCTGAAGATACAAATGTAGTGATCCGAAGGGTCAGGTGCACCTGAATGTATATATCAGCTATATCAACAACAGACAAACTATGGAAAGAACCTAGGTGTCCATCCACAAATGAATGGATAAAGAAGATGTGGTATATATATATATATATATATATATACACAGTGGAATACTATGGAGCCAACAAAAGAAATGAAATCTTGCCATTTGCAATAATGTGGATGGAATTAGAAGTTATTATGGTGAGCCAAATAAGTCAATCAGAGAAAGATGATTTTATATGATCTCCCTGATGTGAGGAAGTTGAGAGGTAGAGTGAGGGGTTTGGGGGTAGGGAAGGTAAAAATGAAACAAGATGGGATCAGGAGGGAGACAAACTATAAGGGACTCATAATCTCACAAAATAAACTGAGGGTTGCTGGGGGTGGGGCATAGGGAGAGGGTGATTGGGTTACGGACATTTGGGGAGGGTATGTGCTATGGTGAATGTTGTGAAGTGTGTACGCCTGACTATTCACAGACCTGTACCCCTGGAGCTAATAATACATTATATGTTAATTTAAAAAAAGAAATATTTTTCACACATCTATTGAAATGATCATATGGTTTTTATCCTTTCTTTTATTGTTGTGGCACATCACTTTGATGGCTTTGTGAATTTTGAACCACCCTTATATACTGGGAATAAATCCTGTTTGATTCTGTTGTATGATTTTTTTTATACGTTGGTGGATGAATGTTTTGTTGATAATTTTTTCATTTATAGTCATCAGAGATATTGGCTTGTAGTACTCTTTTTTGTTGTTGTATCTTTATCTGTTTTGATATCAAGGTGATACTGACCTCATAAAATAAAGTTTTTCTTTGTTTTCTGTTTTTTTTGAAATAGTTTGAGAATAACTATTAACTTTTTAACTTCTTATTTTTTATTATTATTTTTTATTTTATTTTATATATATGTATATTTATATATATTTATATATTTATTTATTATTTTATTATTATTTTATTTTTATTATTTTATTTTTAATTAACTTTTTCAAACTTTTGGTAGAATTTGCCTGTGAAGCACTCTGGTCTTGTTCTCTGATTACCGAATCCATTTTATTTCTGGTAATTGGCCTATTCAAATTTTCTACTTTTTTTTCCTGCTTTAATTTTGGTAGGTTATATATTTCCATGAATTTGCCCACTTCTAAGTTGTCAATTTGTTGGCATATAGGTATTCATAATATTGTGTTATAATTGTTAGTATTTCTGTGGTGGTGGTATTATTTCTCCTCTTTCATGAGCTATTTTATTTATTTATGTCCTCTCTTGCCCCCCCCCTCTTTTTTATGAGTCTGGTTAGAGATTTATCAATTTTGTTAATTTTTCTCTTCAAAGAGCTAGTTCCTAATTTCTTTGATCTGTTCAATTTTTTTTTCAGTTTTCATTTAATTTATTTCTGCTCTAATCATTATAATTTCCTTCTTTTTTCTGGGTATGGATTTTATCTGTTCTTCTTTTTCTAGCTCCTTTAAGTGTAAGTTTAGACTATATATTTGAGATTTTCCTTTCTACTTGAGGTGGGCCTGTATTGCTATAAACTTCCCTCTTGGAATCACTTTTGCTGCCAAAAAATTTGGATCAAAGATTTTGGACCATTGTGTTTAATTTTTGAAATCAACTTTGATGGCTGAGATTTATTTAGTCTATTTTATGGTCTAGACTGGTGAAGGAGCACTTAAAATTTTACATGTATCAGGTTAAATTACCAACATTTTATCAACATTTTAATAAGCATCCCATATTTTAATTCAGTTAGGACTCACTTATTGACCCAGATTTATTGTTGGTACAAGATTAGACCATTGAAATCCTGTCCTGCCATGATGCCCCTGCATGGAGAACCATAGACCTCCCAACACACACCTGCTTCAATTCCAGCTGTCCCACCAGCGCACTCTCTGTGGGGAGAGCCCTGGAACATTGTAGCTTATACTCACTTCATTTCATCTATACTGCCAAGAAGCCTTCAGTGCATAGAGCCGTGGGATCCCTTAGCTTGTACTCACTTCACCTTCAGCTACCCTGCTAGGGCACCTTCTGAATGAAAAGATCTGAGTTCCCCCACCTTAATTCACTTCAGCTTCAGCTATTCTGCTAGGAAATCACTGTGTGGAGAGCTCTGGGACCTCTTGTCGTGCACACACTTCATATCAACTTTTCTGAAAGTTCACCATCTGTACAGAGAGCCTCAGGACTGCCCCAGACCATGTGCACTTCAGCTTCAGCCATCCTACCACGGCAGCCCCATTATGAACCCCCAGCCCATGCCAGCCACAACTACATCCAGTCAGCAAAAATCACTAGGCACACATAGTTCACACAGGAGATGACTATACACAAGACTATTGCCTCAAGTTTAGGAGAAATAACTATCTATTTAATTCATAGAGCTTAACGCAAAATGGGGAGACAGAGGAATATGCTCCAAATGAAAGAACAAGACAAAACCTCAGAAAAAGAACTAAATGAAATGGATATTATCAATGTGCCTGACAAAAGAGTTTAAAGTAAAGCTCATGCTCACCAGGCCGGAGAGAAGAACAAAAGAACTCAGAACTTTAACAACAACAACAACAAAGAAAATATGAAAAAGAATTGAAGAATACAATAACTAATATGAAAAACACACCAGAGGAAATCAATAGAAGATTAGTGGATGCAGAAGAACAGGTCAGTGATCTGGAAGACAGGGTAATGCACCCAACCTGGACAGTAAAAGAAAAAAAAAAAAGAATTTTAAAAACCAAGGGTGGATTAAGGGATGTCTTAGATGACATGAAGTGAACAAACATTCACTTTATAGTAGTCTCAGAAGGAGAAGACAGAGAGAAAGGTAGAAAAGACATCCAAAACCAACATAATATTCTTTGTAAGTGAACATGAAACATTCTCCGGATAGATAAAATGTTAGGTGACAAAAGAAGTCTCAATGAATTTAAGAAGGTTCAAATCATGTCATACATTTCTGACCACAACAGTATGAAATATGAAATAAATCACAAGAAAAAAAAAAAAACTAGAAAAAACACATGAGGAGGTTGACCAACATGCTACTAAACAACCAAAAGGTCAACAACAAAATCAAAGGAGAAATTTAAAAAAATACATGGAGACAAATGAAAATGGAAATACAATTGTCCAAAATCTCTGGGGTGTTGCAAAAGCAGTTCTGAGGGAATGTTTATAGCACTATAGAACTACTTCAGGAAACAAGAAAAAAAAACAATCAATCTAACCTAATATCTTAAGGAACAAGACAAGCAAAAGCCAAGGTGAGCAGAAGGAAGGAAATAATAAAATCAGAGCAAAAATAAAAGACATGAAGACTAAAAAATGAAGAAGAAAAAAAGAAAATATAGAAAAGATCAATGAAAGTAAGAGCTGGTTATTTCAAAAGATGCACAAAATTGATAAACCTTTAGCCAAACTTATGAATAATAAAATAGTAAGGACCCAAATAAATAAAATTAGAAATGAAAAAGAAACAATAAAGCAGTCCAAGATGGTAGAGGAGTAGGAGACCTTAATTTCATCTGGTCCCAGGACTTCAGCTACATAGGTATCAAACCATTTTGAACACCTGCAAACTCAACCAAAGATCTAAGAAAAGAATAACTGCAACTCTACAAATAGAAAAGTGACCACTTTCTGCAAGGTAGGAGGTGTGGAGAAGGTAGTCTGAGGCAATATATGGGAAGACAGACCATGGGGGAGGGAGCCTCCATCAGCCAGCTACTGGCAAGTGATAAGGCAGTGGAGCGCAAAACTGGAACTTTTAAAAATCTGCTCCAATGAAAGACATTGGTCAGGTGAGTAAATGCCAGTGGAGGGTGGGCAGGTGGAAACTTCGCTGGGACAGTGTGCTCTTAAGATCCTCAGGGTCACACAAATATTAGAGTGCCTGAGTGTGCCAGAGCTCCTTGGTATCAGAGCAGGGAAGCCGGCTGCAATCACTGAGTCCAGGAGTGGGCTCTCAGCTGGGGGTTGCCATAACCCTTGAACTGTGGCACAGTCAGATGACTGTTTCTGAGCAGGGGCCCAGCAAGCAGCAGAATGGGTGATATTCTCCCCCCCCCCCCCCCAGGAAGAGTAGCAGGGAAGCATGCCACAGAAGTCTGCAGGGTTTGGAGATTTGAAATTTCTGAGATAGAAATCCTCGGTTACAAGGCTGTGTGAGCATGGACTATGGCCTGAGACCAGGGAGACAGGAGTGACTGACTGCTTTTCTCTGAAGGCTCACTGAGGTGAGGCCCTGAGATTTTACCTCAGGGCCTGGAAAATGGGAGGCCACCATTTACATTCTCAACATCTAAAGCTGAGCAGAAAGCCTTCAGGAAACAAAAGCCACTTGGAGCAAATGGGATCAGATTACTTAGTTGGCCCCTCTGGCAAAGGTGGTGCAATTCCACCTTTGGCAAGGACATTTGAGAACCAATGCAACAGGCCTGTCCCTCAGAGGCTCAGCAAAAACATCCAGCCAAGACCAAGTTTACTGATTGAGAACTGCAAAATCCAGCACTAGGGGAATATAGCACATAGAACTTATGACTTTTTTCCCATGATTCATTAGTCTTCCACCTTTAATTTTTAAATTTTCTTTATATTTTTAAAATTTTTCTCCTCCTTTTTAAAATTTTTTTTAATTTTCATTTTTACAATCACATTCTATCCCCTTATTGTACTTAACCTTAACATATCTTAATTTACATATATAAAGATATAAATATAGATATAGAGATATCTTAAAGATAAAAGATATGTATATATATATTTCTTTCTTTCTTTCTTTCTTTCAAATTTTGGGATCCAGTTTCCTCTAACAGACCAAAAAACACCCAAAATCTAGTGTATGGCTCTGTTCTATTCACCTGCCTGATCATAATCTTTGTGTTTGCTTGTGTTTCTTCTTCTTCTTTTTTGTTTTCTTTTGTTACTTTTTCAACTTTCCTCTTTATAGTTACATTTTATCCTCTCAATGTATTTAATTTTATTTTTTTATATATAAGGTTTTTTTTTTTCCCCTCACATTTCAAGATGTAGTTTTTTCTAACAAACTGACCAAGATACACTCAGGAGGTAGAGTATTGCTCTGTTATATTCACCT
This sequence comes from Enhydra lutris kenyoni, assembly GCF_002288905.1. NCBI lineage: Eukaryota > Metazoa > Chordata > Mammalia > Carnivora > Mustelidae > Enhydra > Enhydra lutris. Next base: position 2,767,851 of record NW_019154112.1, read on the forward strand.
ATCTGTTTATATATCTTCCTTTTTGTTCTTATTTTGTTATTTTTTTCCTTTTTCTTTGTGCTATCTTGTTTTTTAATTTCCATTTTTATAATCAGATTCTATCCTTTCATTGTATTTAATTTTATTTCTGTACATATACAAGTTTTTCTTTCTTTACAATTTTGGAATCCATCTTTCTAAAAAACAGACCAAAATACAAACAGAATCCAGCATATTGCTCTATTCTGCTCACCTGTCTGATTATACATACTTTCCCCCTGGTTTTGGATCTCTTCTGATTTGTTTAGTGTATATTTCTCTGGGGTTGTTGTTGTACTTTTAGTATTTTGTTCTCTTGTTCATCTACTCTTCTCTGGACATAATGACAAGGCAGAAAAACTCACCTCATAAAAAGAGAACAAGAGGCAGTACTGACTGCCAGGGGCCTAATCAATATGGACATTAGTAAGATATTGGAACTGGAGTTCAGAATAACAATTATAAAGATACTAGCTGGGCTTGAAAAAAGCATAGAAAACAATAGATAATACCTTTCTGGAGCAAAAAAAAAAAAAAAAGAACTAAAATCTAATCAAATTGAACTCAAAAAGGCTATTAATGAGATGCAATAAAAAATGGAGACTCTAACTGCTAGGATAAATGAAGAAATTGTGATATAGAAGACCAAACAGTGGAGAATGAAGAAGCTGAGAAAAAGAGAGAGAAACAACTACTGGATCAAGGGGAGAATTCAAGAGATAAGTGACACCATAAAGTGAAACAGTATTAGAATAATTGGTATCCCAAAAGAAGAGGAAAGAGAGAGGAGCAGAAGGTATATTGGAGCAAATTATAGCAGAGGACCTCCCTGATCTTGGGAAGGAAACAGGCATCAAGATATAGGAGGCACAGAGAACCCCCCTCAAAATCAATAAAAATGGGTCAACACCCTGACATATAATAGTGAAACTTAAAAATCTCAGAGAAAAAGAGAAAATTCTGAAAGCACCTCAGGACAAGAGAGCAGTAACCTACAAGGGTAGAAACATTAGATTGGCAGCAGATGTGTCCACAGAGATCTGGCTGGCCAGAAAAGACTGACAAGATATATTCAGGGTGCTAAATGAGAAAAACATACAGCCAAGAATATCCAGCTAAGATGTCATTCAAAATAGGTTCCAGAACAAACAGAAAGAGAAAAAGAATTTGTGATTACCAAACCAGTCCTATAAGAAATACTGAAAGGGGTCCTCTACACAAAGAGAGTCCAAAATTAACATAGACCAGAAAGGAACAGAGACAATACACAGTAACAATCACCTTACAGGCAATACCATGGTATGTAAGTCATTTATTGCAATAGTTATTCTGAATGTAAATGGGCTAAATGACCCAATCAAAAGACACAGGGTATCAGACTGGATAAAAAAGCAAGACCCAGGGTGCCTGGTTGGCTCAGTGGGTTAAGCCTCTGCCTTCGGCTCAGGTCATGATCCCAGGGTCCTGGGATTGAGCTCCACATTGGGCTCTCTGCTCAGCAGGGAGCCTGCTTCCCCCTCTCTCTCTGCCTGCTGCTCTGCCTACATGTGATCTCTGTTTGTCAAATAAATAAATAAAATCTTTAAAAAAAAAAAGCAAGACCCATTAATATGCTGTCAACAAGGGACACATTTTAGAACCAAAGACACCTGCAGATTTAAGGTGAAGGGGGTGGAAAACAATTTATCATGTTAATGGACATCAAAAGAAAGCTGGGATAGCAAACCCTTATATCAGACAAATTAGATTTTAAACCAAAGACTGAAATAAGAGATGAGGAAGGATACTATATCCTACTTGAAGGGTCTTTCTAGCAAGAAGATCTAACAATTCTAAATATTTATGCCCCTAACCTGGGCACAGCTAATTATATAAGCCAATTAATAACAAAATCAAAGAATCACATAAATAATAATACAATGATAATAGGGAATTTTAATAGTAGTGAGGGGAGCCCTCCTCACTGCAATGGACAGATCTTCTAAGCAACAGACCAACAAGGAAATAAGGGCTTTGAATAACACACTGGACCAGATGGACTTCACAGATATATTCAAAACCTTCCACCCCAAAGCAAAATATACACTTTTTTCTTGAATGCACATGAAACATTCTCTAGAATAGATCACTTCCCGGGTCACAAATCAGACCTCAACTCCTACCAAAATATTGAGATCATTCCCTATATATTTCCAGACTGTATTGCTTTGAAACTGGATCTCAATCAGAAGAGGAAAGTTGGAATGAACTCAAATACATAAATGCTACACAGCATCCTACTAGAGAATGATGGGTCAACCAGGAAATGAAAAAGGAATTAAAAATTTCATAAAAACAATTGAGAATGAAAACACAACTGTTCAAAATCTGTGGGACACAGCAAAGTCAGTCCTGAGAGAAAAGTATATAGTGATACAAGCCTTTCTCAAGAAACAAGAAAGGTCTCAAATACACAACCTAAACCTACACCTAAAGGAGCTGGAGAAAGAACAGCAACAAAAGCCTAAATCCAGCAAGAGAAGAGAAATAATTAAGATTAGAGAAGAAATCAATGAAATAGAAACCAAAAGAACAGTAGAACAGATCAATGAAACTAGGAGCTGGTTCTTTGTAAGAATTAATAAGATTGATAAACCCCTGTCCAGACTTATCAAAAAGAAAAGAGAAATAAATAAATCATAATCATGAATTAAATAAAATTATGAATGAAAGCAGAGAGATCACAACAAACTCTAAAGAAACACAAACAATTCTAGAAACATGTGAGCAACTATAGCCAAAAAATTTGACAATGTGGAAGAAATGGATGCATTCCTAGGGATGTGTATAAACTATATAGAAACTGAACCAGAAAGATAGAAAACTTGAACAAACACATTTGCAACAAGAAAATTGAAGCAATAATCAAAATTCTCCCAACAAACAAGAGCCCAGGGCCAGATGACTTCCCAGGGAAATTCTACCAAACATTTAAAGAATTAGTACCTTTTCTTTAAGATGTCTCAAAAAATCAAAATGGAAGGATAACTTTCAAACTCTTTTTATGAAGCCAGCATTACCTTGATCCCAAAACCAGACAAAGACCCCACCAAAAAGGAGAATTGCAAACCAGTATCCCTGATGAACATGGATGCAAAAATTCTTACCAAAATATGAACCAATAGGATCTAAGAGTTCATTAAGAGCATTATTCACCACAACCAAGTGGGATTTATTCCTGGGCTGCAATCAGACAACAACAACAACAACAACAAAAAAGGCATCTAAAATGTCAAAGAAGAGGTCAAACTCTCTCTCTTTGCAGCTGACATGATACTCTTCAACAAATGGTGTTATCTCTTCAACAAATGGTATAGGAAAGATTTGACAGCTACATGCAGAAGAATGAAACTGGGCCATTTCCTTACACCATAAACAAATACAGACTCAAGACAGACCAAAGACCTAATGTGAGACAGGAATCCATCAAAATCCTAGAGGAGAACACAGGTAGCATCCTCTCCAATCTTGTCTGCAGCAACTTCTTGCTAGACATGTGTCCAAGGAAAATGAAACAAAGGCAAAAATGAACTATTGGCACTTCATCAAAAGCTTTTGCACAGCAAAGGAAACAGTCAACAAAATCAAAAGACAACTGACAGAATGGGAGAAGATATTTGCAAATGACATATCAGTTAAAGGGCTAGAATCTGAAATCTATAAAGAACTTATCAATCTCAACACCCAAAGAACAAATCCAATCAAGAAATTGGCAGAAGACATGAACAGACATTTCTCCAAATAAAACATCCAAATGGACAACAGACACATGAAAAGTACTCAATATCACTTGGCAGGGAAATACAAATCAAAACCACAGTGAGATACCACCTCACACCAGTCAGAATGGCTAAAATTAACAAGTCAGGAAATGACAGATTTTGGTGAAGATGAGGAGAAAGGGAAACCCTCCTACACTGTTGGTGGAAATGTAAGTTGGTACAGCCACTCTGGAAGAGTATGGAGGTTCCTCAAAAAGTTGAAAATAGAGTTACCCTATGACCCAGCAATTGCACAACTGGGCATTTACCCTAAAGATACCTATGTGGTGATCCAAATGAGTGCATGCACCCCAATGTTTATAGCAGCAATGTCCATAATAGCCAAACTGTGGAAAGAGCCTAGATGTCCATCAATAAATGAATGCATAAAGAAGATTTGTATATATACACAATGGAATACTATGCAGCATTCAAAAAACTGAAATCTTGCCATTTCAGCAATGTGGATGAAACCAGAGGGTATTATGGTAAGCGAAATAAGTCAATCAGAGAAAGACAATTATCATTATCATGTTAGTGATATGTGGAGTTTAAGAAACAAAGCAGAGGATCATAGAGGAAGAGAGGGAAAAAAAATGTAACAAGATGAAACCAGAGGGGGACAAAACCTGAGTCTCTTAATCATAGAAAACAAACTGAAGGTAACTGGAGGGGAGGGGGATTGAGGGATAGAATAACTGGGTATGTGTTGTAATGAGCACTGGGTATTATATAAGACTGATGAATCATCGGCCTGTATTCCTGAAACAAATAATATATTATATTTTAATTAATTGAATGTAAATTTTGAAAAATTAAAAAAAAAACAAAGTAAGAATACAGTCATACACTGAGATTAAGGGGGCAGTAGACTTGGAAATTTAAAGAAGGTGGATTTTTTTTTTTTTAAATTTGGGACCATGCTTTGCATGCAGCCCCACACAGGGTTCAAACTCACACCCCTGAGATCAACATCTGAGCTGAAATCAAGCATCAGATGCTCACTGAACCACAGAGGTGTCCCAAAGAAGGAGGAATTACTAATGAAACTTACTGCAAAATAAGGAAATGCAAATGGCTGAAGACACATGGGAGGATTATTGGAGAGTGCTGGTGTTCAAGTTCTCGTAGGTGATTATGCATGTATAGAGGAACCAATCTCCTCATATATCTGGAATGTTATAGCATATTAAGCTGCCAGTATGAGAAATAGATAATTAGATTGGTTCATATTTTGAGTTTTGGCAAGACAACATAACAGAAAGATAGTGATGCCAGGGATTTTCATTTATCAGTAAGAAAATGTTAGAAATTATTAACCGTGTGACTAAATTAGGGAAGGTTAAGAAGTGAAGTCAGGAGAACTGATGCCTCAGAAAAGTTGAGGGACCTAAATGAGACTGACACACTGGAGGAGTGTGAGTACCTAAGTAATAAGCTACCGGACTTTATACTTCCTGTTCCATCTAAATAATCAGTTGTGGATGCCATCTGTTGCCATGTTTAAAGGGAGAGTACATAAGTCGGGAATAGATTCAATCACAAATGACAAATATCCAATAAACAAATGGCTTAAAGATAAAAGTTTATTTCTCACAGAAAAGAATTCTAAAGTTACATAATAGAGTAGTTCCATAAAGTTGCCCAAAAAACCCAAGTCTAGGGACGCCTGGGTGGCTCAGTTGTTTAAGCAGCTGCCTTCAGCTCAGGTCATGATCCCAGCGTCCTGGGATCGAGTCTCACATTGGGCTCCTTGTTCTGTGGGGAGCCTGCTTCTCCCTCTGCCTGCCACTCTGTCTGTCTGTGCTCGCTCGCTCTCTCTCTCTCTTTCTGACAAATAAATAAAATCTTTAAAAAAAAAAAACCCAAGTCTACTGTAATTTCTCTGCCATGTATATTGTATTTCATAGTCAGAGAATTTTCAGTTCCATTCACTATGACACATTCGGCCAGCAGAAAAGGTAAAGAAAAAAAATGAAGGATACAATTTCTCTTTTAGGACACATTCCAGGAATCACACAGAATAATTCAGTTTATAACACACTGGCCATCAATTAGTCACATGCAACAGGGGAAGTTAAGAAATCTAATGTTTATATGAGGTTGTCATAGGACAAGGTAATAGTATGAAAACATTATAATTAAGGAAGAAGGGAGAACTGATATGAGGAACAATCATCAGTTTTTATCTCAGAGCATCATCTTAAAAATGACTTGTAAGAAGAAGGAAAAAATCATTTGCTTCTCCTTAGGAGAGAATTATAATAATCATTGAGGCCCCAAATAATCATTTCTCCTCTTCAGTTATGTTAATTACAGCACCATTCTCTTCTCCCATTGGACAGATGGTTAGGGATCCTGCAGCAAAGGACCAAAGCCTGAAAAGTGGTCTTAGGGCACCATTAAATGTGTTCTTAGTAAAGGAGAAAATGTGGGATCCATCTGTCATATTATAGAAAGATACATCTCCATCTTCATAATCCAGGAATATCCCCACACTATGGGGTGTTTCTCTTATAGTGAGACAGGTTTCTGGGGAGGTGAGGGCCCAGTACTCTCTATTATAGAATCTGATGGCCCAGAAACCATACTGTGGAGACACATTGACCCTCCCCTTCCTTGTTACATTATTGAGACAAATTCCCAGGTCCCAAGATGCATCCTTAACCTTAACCTCCCAGAAGGATCTCCCAGAGCTGATGTGCTGCTGACCCAACACGCAGGGGAGGGAGTCAAATCTCTGGGTGGAGCTGGATAGATCTTGATGACTTTCTTGCCAGGTCACTTGTCTCCTGTTTTCAGACAGGAGAAGGGAAGGATGGGCAGTGTCTTCATCCAGGGTCACATTTACTGTGGACAAGTAGACTATTATTTTTCCGGGAAGGACCAAGTAAGCTTGGACCAGAGGGTCCCCCATTTGATGAAGGTTTCTTTTGCCCTGGGTAAATCTAACTCACCTCCACACATCTTTCCGCAAGACTACCCCACAAGAAGCAATGTCCCTCCTGCATCATCATAGACTTACCAGCCTGGAACTCTTCTTTCCTCCAATCTACAAGAAACAAGTGTACATGAGACCCTACCCTCTAAAATATAGCTGCCTTTCTCACCAGAATACCATGAGTATAAATTCCCTAGGATTAATTCAGGAATAATAGCAACCAAAGGAAATATTCTTTTATATCCTCAAATATCTATTTATTTACCTTTTGCCAAATTGTGTTTGACTTGAAGATTTGACACATGCTGTGCTCTCTTTATATAATGTTCCCTCAGGATAAATTTCATTTAAGTATTTAGGATGTTGAGAGGAAACAGGGAATATGGTGAATCTGATCAAATAACTTATTTTTTGCTTTAGTTTTCTCAGATTTTTAGCAGACAATAACTGCTCTACCTATGTTCAACTTATGCTCAAAAGTAAAGAAACTGCTAAAATTTAATATTTCCAACACATTATTATCTATTAAAATATTGAGTAATCTGCCAAGTTCATGGAATATATGCTTTGGAGTTGCTTTGATTTTTAGCACATTGTTTTATACACAGTAGGTATTGATTAAAAATATCTTTGATGCTAGGATTTTCTTCATCAGAGTTCATAGCACTCACCAGCATATAATTGTGCCTTCCTCCAGTCTGGGAAAAAAAAAAAAAAAAAAAGGAAAACTTTTACCTGTTTTCTCTCATTGTCTTTTCCATTTCTCCCTATCTTTGCCCAATTTCTTCTGAAATTCTTGGATTTTCTGTTTTAATAGTGTATTATTTTCATACTCTCTTTTTTTCCCAATATCATTTAAAAAAAAGATCACGAGTAGGGTAAGTAGAAATATAGAAGCAAGACAAAGTAGGAGACATGGAGGAGCAGGAAAGATAACATAAAATTAAGACAAGGTTGGAGGGGAGGAGGGAAAAAAATGCCAAATCACTTAAGGTTTGCTCTTCTGAGAGATTTTACTAAACCTCTTTAAATTTAGAAAGCTAATGCTACAAATATTTCTTTGCCAACCATAGACTTTTCTTTTTCTTCTGCATACTGTCTTACAACTTTAGGACAGGACCTGAGAGATGGTAGTATAGAGCTTTCTGAGAGACAAACATTACTCACCAGCCTTGTATTGAGCTTTCCTCCTAGCTGAGAGAAAACACACAAACACTCATGTATGAGACAGATCTTCTTAACATCATAAGGAATATATAGTTTAAAGCATACATTTGCTAACATTTATGTCTGTTTATTGGTCAAGTAAAGCCCATTTCAAAAGTAATAAAAGGAATCTCTAAAGTCCATTCCATGTAGAAATTTTACTGCAATTTGCAGAATACAGTCTCTATACAATACACTGTAGATTTAATATGAAGATTTAAATAATTCTTCCTATGTAATACTAAAAATAGCATAAGGATATCTTAGAAGATAGCCTTAGACTTTAGAGATAATAAGCCATGAAGCTAATAAGCAATGAAGTTTGAGTGAAAAAAAAAAGAATGTATAAAAGACCATAAAAGAAGAGCAACCTATTGAATTAATAAGTAAATGGATTTAAGTAAAAATGAAAGAGGAGTAATAACTATGGCTGGAAAGAGACAGTAAGCAGGCAAAGCATGCAAAAATACTTATTATATACCATGGATCACTGGAAATTTGTCAAGAGAAGACTGTTATATATCAAGGTTACACGACATCAGTAGTACGCAAAATGTGTGAAAGGCAATCAAAAAGAGGAACTTCTGTCACTTGGCAGTTTTGGAGTCTGAGCCCATCCATTAAGAACTGGGGTAATATTATGTACAAAACGATGGGCACTTTGTCTCGGAAGATGTGTTGGAGAACTCAATTTAAAGGGCAGCTTTCTATTAAATGGAGAAGACCACTTCTCCTTATCTTAATCCCCTCATCTCACCAAGCTTATAATGAGATTATGGCAATCATCTAGAAGATAGAACCCTGCGAATAAATCAAAGGAATGAAAAGGAATGTCAAAAAATATTCCTAGGAAATACATCAGTAAAAATAATGCCAGAAAAACTTACCAATTTCCTGTTGAAATTCTGAAAAGCAAAAAGGAAAAAACTCATGTAAATGCCAGTAAACATCAAGGAAAACCAACACAGAAAATGAAAATGAGTCAAAAACTTTCCATGCACAGAATATTGGTAAGATAAATGCAATCAGAAAACAACAACAACAACAAAACCCAAGAAATAGAAAGTGAAAAAATAGCAAGAAAGAACATTTTTATCTTAGAAAAGTGAGAACAGAGTATGGATTTTAACAATTGAACAAAAGAAGAATGGTGAAGATGTGGAAAGAGATAACTAGAATTTCATCTACTATATTCATCTTATATTCAGTTTAAAGGATATAAGTAATTCAAGATTTAGACCAAAACATATATTTAATAAAATAATTTTCTAAAAGATGTTATCTTGTTAGTAGCTTATTGAGTAGATTAGTAATCTTGAAAATTTTTGTGAATATGTCAGACTAAATAAGATGCCTTTAGTGAAGACACATATGTATAAATCCTGAAATGATCTTTCTAGAATATTTCACAGCCATTGACAAAAAAATGACACATATAAATAAATCCTGAAATGATCTTTCTAGATGATTTCACAGCCATTGACAAAAAAATGACTCTGGGCCTGGGTATAATCATTTGCAATTCTGTTGATATCTAATTCTTTGTCTTTAATAAAATTTAATTTAGTTGTCAGTTGATAGGACTTTCCAAATTAACTTTAAAAATCTGTCCTCTTGGATTTTATCATTTACTTTAGAAGGTCAAAGAAGTAAGTGAGAAGGCTCTAACTAAAATCTTTCTATTCCTAGTAACTTACATATAAGTAGAGAATTTCTCAGAACATACATCTCTTAAAAACAAGCAGAAAATAAAATTGGTATTGATTACTGACTCATGTATTTGGGCAAAATATAATTTTTATTATAATTTTTATAAACATATAGTGTATTATTAGCCCCAGGGGTACAGGTCTGTGAATCGCCAGGTTTACACACTTCACAGCACTCACCATAGCACATACCTTCCCCAATGTCCATAACCCCACCACCCTCTCCCGACTGGGAAATATAATTTTTAAAATGAGTTATGGAGGAAAACAACTGCTATGATTGTATAAGTAAAATATTAGAAGAGTGTGCTTTAAACACTCTTATCTTTTCCCTAAAATGTGGCTCTGTGCTTTTTAAAGTTTCTTAGAAAACATTCATGGAAATTTCAAAAGGTTAGCTCATTTATTAAGTTAACATTTTGTAGAAAGCAGTATTTGAGGGACACCTGTGGGGCTCTGTCAGTTAAGCACCTGCCTTCGGCTCAGGTCATGATCTCAAGGTCCTGGGATAGTGTCCTGCATAGGGCTCCTTGCTCAGCAGGGCTATGGCTACTTTAAATGCATTTGTCAAATTGCAATATTGCAGTAGCTACGTTGTATAAATTTACCATACATACTGTACAAGGGAATACTGAAATATTGCTCACTTAAATAATGAAAGGTCAGGTTTCAGGTTGCTTCTATTCATATTTTTCTTCACTGATTAATTCATAATCTTATTTTTTTTTTGAGTTCTATGTTAACTCATGCCTGCATGAAGATTATCTTAAATGAACAGGGTGTGAAATCCAGGACAGGGAAATGAATAGGGTTCTTGGGGAAATATTCTGTGTCTTACCAGAGTTATACTGTGCCTTCTTCCTATCTGAGATAAAATATATAGAAATGTGTATATGAGAGAGCTTTTCTTTTTCCACTTTTTATTTTATTATGTAAGTCACCATACAGTACCTCATGAGACAGGTTTTCTAAACATTAGAAAGAAGGTACAACCAAAGTACTACACCTGCTAATGATTGTTTTTTTGATAAATGATCAAGTCATGTCCATTCCATAATTAAGGAATTACATCTCTGAAATCTATTCCATTGATATCTCATTGAATACCATGGGATATGTAGGGATGTGAAGATTTAAATAATTCTTTTGGTGAGGTAATAAAGTCAGTGTAGAAAAAACTTAGAACATAGCCTTGGACTCCAGAGATATAGTATCAATGAGATAAATTGAATGAAAAATGTATATATGGCACATATGGGTGGTTCATCAGTTAAGTGTCCAGTTCTTGATTTTGGAAATCACAATGTCAGGGTCCTGGGATTGAGCCCCACATCAGGCTCCATGCTCAATGGGGGATCTGTTAGGATGCTCTCACCCTCTCCCTCTGTCCCTTGCTCCTCTCTCTCTCTCTCTGATGAATAAACAAATCTTTTAAAAAATATTGGAGGGGAGACAAACCATGAGAGATTGTGGAATCCAAGAAACAAACAGTGTTTTAGAGGGGAGGAGGGTAGGTGATGGGTGCCTGGTGGTTGTTATTAAGGAGAGCACGTATTACATGGAGCACTGGGTGTTATATGTAAACAATGAATCTTGGAACACTACAACAAAAACTAATGATTTATTGTATGGCAACTAACATAACACAATTAAGAAATAATTAATAAATAAAATACTTAAAATATTTATTCAACAATTTGTTGAAATACTAATTGAATAGATAAAACTGCAAATGAAAGAAGAGTAATAAGTGTGGTTGGAAGGAGAAAATAACCAGTCATAATCATGCAAAGAATATTTATATAGGTTTGATCACTTGAGAAAATGTTCAAGGGAAGTTGAACAGCAAGGCTCAAGGTTATACTTGTTCAGAGTGTTTAAGAGGCCAATAGAAGAAAAAACTTAATTCAGAAACTTTGGAACCTGATTCCTTACCTTCAGATTTAAGATATTTTCCTGTTCATAGTAAAGGACACTCCTAGTCAAAGAACATGTTGGAAAACCCAAGTGAAAGGATATTTTCTAGAACATATCTTGCATGGAAACAAGCACATTCTTCCTACCTAATCCTCTGCATCTCACCAATCTTAAAATGAAATTATGAAAATCATCTTGAAGATAGAAGATGTTGAAGAATATATGGCAAATAAAAGCAAGGAAATGAAAACCTTGAGAAGACTGAATGAGAATGGACAATGGGAGAATCTCAGGAAACAAAACAAAGTGGGTAGAATAATTAGACATTCAAGAAAACAAAGGACAAAGATAGGGGTGGGTAGTGAGTTAAAGAATCAGGAAATGACAAGAACAAAATTATTTCTATGCAGTGCATCACCAAAGGAATGTGAATCTGAAAAAAAAATAATTACCATTTTCTTCCTGATGGTCTTCTGAAAAAGAAATGGAGAACACGTTGTAAATTTAAAGAGAAATACCCAGTAGTGCAATTGCAGGGTCATAGGGTAGCTCTATTTTTAATTTCTTAAGGAATCCCACACTGTTTTCCAAAGTGGCTGCACAGACTTGTATTCTAAATATGGAAAAGTAAGATGAATTGAAAATTTCATGCAATGTAAATTGGTAGGATGAATATAATGAAATAAATGTAAGTGAAAACACACAAAAATGAAAAATTGGGAAAAGAGTACATGCTTATCCTCAGAAAGGGATAAAAATGAGTTAATTTTCTCAAATGACTATATGATAAGCAAATGTTGAAGAAGTGTCAGAAAGACTACCTAGAATATCATCCCACACATATTTCCTTTTAGATGGCTTTAGGTATTTAAGGAATTCAAGGTTTGGAACAAAAAGCATATTGATAAAATAATTTTACAAAATATTTTTCTGGTAGTGGTTTTTAAAAATTATTTTCTAAATTATGCCAATTATTTTTACAAGTACATGATTAAGCAAGTTGTCTTTAAGTGAATACACAACTTGTATAAGTAGTAATCAATTTGTAAATCTTGAGAAAGTCTTTTTTGTAGAGGTTAAAATCATTGAGAAAATGAATGGATATAACGTGTGGACATAGATCTTTCTGTAAGTCTGATGGTTTCTAATTCTTTGAGTTTAAGAAATGTGCTATAACTTAATTGTCAATATATAGAGCTTTTAAAAACTAGCTTTGGTAAACACTAAGATTTTTAATGTTTAACTCAGAAGAAATTCAAAGAATTGAGTGATGTTGCTCTAACCCACTTTTCCCATTCTCACTAACATGTATATAAGGATGCACTTGCTAAGCACCTGTGTCTCTTATAAGCAAAGAAGAAAATAAGTGGATTAAAATTGATGCTGAAATTAATTGGGGGGAAAATATTTGGTAATGGTAATATAGGAATTCTATAAATATCCTGAGTGCTATAGAAGTGCACCTTCATGTATTTTTAAATTGAGTGTGGTGTATATAAAATGCAACCGTGAATGTTGGGAAAGGCACTCTCATGTGCATAATCCCTCAGCCTCCACTCTGTTTTTGGTGTTAATCACACTGCCTGACTCTTTCCCCCTATTTTCTTGCATTGTTTAGATCCTCATTACACCTATTAGTCCTCATTTCTATCTCCCAAATTTTAGATATTCTTCAATTATATACCTTCTGGTCTAATTTTCCTCCTATGAAAAATGAGGTTTTTATCAGCTCTATTCATTGCTGGAAAGAGAGTTTAATTATTTCTAAACTAAATGACTTAAAAGGAAGGAAAATAAAGCATGACATGATTTGAATTAGGTTTAAAACTAATGAACTAATCCTACCTTAAGGTGACACTTATACATCTGCCAAACAAAAATACTGCCACTCACACACACATTATTAATAAAATTTATCTGGAAGAAGTGATTAGCTTACATAAACCAAAGGACATAAAAAGTTGCGGAAGTAATAATGAGGGAAGTTGAAATATAAAATAAGACTGCAAACTTCATTGGAAAGATAAAATAATGAGGCAATATCGTAGGAAAATACATGTATCTTTGTGTTGACAAAGATGATGATGGAGAGTTCAAGACAAATGTACAAGAAGCAGATAAAGACATAACAGAAATAGTAAGTCAATTAAATTTGCTTTTTACCTACTTATCTAAAAACGGAGGAGGAACCAACTCATGAAGAAAGACTAATATTAGGAAGGGAGGAGGGAAAAACTTGAAACACTTCTATGGCTTTCTTCTCGTGCAAACTGACTTACATTTTTGAGAACTGGAAACATTAAGCTTCAAAGGCATCTTTACCGACAATAGGTAACTTTAGTCTATAGCTTACACTTGTGTAAAAGGTACATTTAACATTTAAGGAAAAAAAAAAAAGAAAACACTTAACAAAATGAGACCCAGAAAAGTGGAATAAGGCTTTCTCTGAGATAGCCAATGTCAAATTATTCATCTTGCATTGGCCTTCTACCATTTTGAAAATAAAGCATAACATATATACAAGAGATAAGTTCTCCAAAAATGATAAATAAGGGTGCAGTATTGACACTCAACCACTAGTAATTGTTCCTTTAGCATTTCTCATAACATGTTTGCTACATAAATTGAAGTAATGTTTTCTTATATTCTAATCCCTGTGAGAACATAATTAAAATTGAAAAAATATCATCTAGCTAAGATGGATTATTAAACTTTATGACTATTTTAGGGTCTTACAAGAGAACTTTATAATAACATCTTGGACAATAGCTTCTGTCACTAACATTAAAAAAAAATCAGATTGAGAAATATCCATGAAATTTCCTTGAGAAATAAAACCTATGTACAAATATTCAAAAAGAAGACCACTTTGCAAAATTAATCATTGGTTGGATTAAAATGTAAAGAAAAAGTGTAACTAAATGGATGGGAAAAAAAAACACAGGCAAAATTGTCTAAAAGTACTTACATACAAAAGAACACTTGACTAATGATTAATGGCAAAAGAAGAGTGAGCCTCAGTCTCACACTTGACCAATGAATAACATTGGAATTTACAGGTTTTTTTTTTTCCTTTTATTTTTATTTTAATATGTTAGTCACCATGCAGTACCTCATTAGTTTTTAATGTAGTGTTCCATGATTTTTTGTTTGCATATAACACCCAGTACTCCATGCAATACATGCCCTTCTTAATACCCATCACTGGGCTTAACCATTCCCCCATCCCCTTGCCCTCTCAAACCCTCAGTTTGTTTCCTGGAGTCCATAGTCTCTCATGGTTCATTTCTGCCCTTTTCCCCCCTGTCCATTAGTCCCTTCCTTCTCCTAATGCCCTCTATGCTATTCCTTATGTTCCACAAATAAGTGGAACCATATGATAATTGTTTTTCTCTGCTTGACTCATTTCACTTAGCAAAATCTCCTCCAGTCCCATCCATGTTGATGCAAAAGCTGGTGAATCATCCTTTCCAATGCCTGAGTAATATTCCATTGTGTATAGGGAACACATCGTTATCCATTCGTCTGTTGAAGGGTATCTCAGCTCTTTCCACATTTTGGCTATTGTGGACATTGCTGCTATGAACATTGGGGTGCATATGGCCCTTCTTTTCACTACATCTGTATCTTTGGGGTAAATACCCAGTACTGTAATTGTTGGGTCATAGAGTAGCTCTATTTTTAATTTTTTGAGGAACCTCCACACTGTTTTCCAAAGTGGCTACACCAATTTTCATTCCTAGCAACAATGTAAGAGGGTTCCTTTTATCTACAACTTCTCTAAAATTTGTTGTTTCTTGCCTTGTCAATTTTTGCCATTCTAACTGGTGTAAGGTGGTATCTCAATGTGGTTTTGATTTGAATATCCCTGATGGCTAATGATGATGAACACTTTTTCATGTGTCTGTTAGCCATTTGTATGTCATCATTGGAGAAGTGTCTGTTCTTGTCTTCTGCTCATTTTTTGACTTGATTATCTGTTTCTAGGGTGTTGAGTTTGAGAAGTTCTTTATGGATCTTAGATAATAAGCCTTTGTCTGTAGTGTCATTTGTGAATATCTTCTCCCATTCCGTGGGTTTCTCTTCGTTTTGTTGACTGTTTCATTTGCTGTGCAGAAGCTTTCAATCTTGATGAAGTCCCAAAAGTCCATTTTCGCCTTTGTTTCCCTTGCCTTTGGAGACGTATCTTGAAAGAAGTTGCTGGGATCAATGTCAAAGAGGTTACTGCCTATGTTCTCGCCTAGGATTTTGATGGATTCCTGTTTCACATTGGGGTCTTTCATCTATTTTGAGTTTATCTTTTTGTATGGTGAAAGAGAATGGTCAAGTTTCATACTTCTATACATAGCTGTCCAATTTCCCCAGCACTGTTTATTGAAGAGACTGCCTTTTTTCCACTGGATATTTTTTCCTGCTTTATTGAAGATTACTTGACGATAGAGTTGAGGGTCCATATCTGGGCTCACTATTCTGTTATTTTTGTCTGTGTCTGTTTTTGGCCAGTACCATGCTGTCTTGGTGGTCACAGCTTTGTAATAAACATGAAATCAGGCAATGTGATGCCCCCAGCTTTATTTATTTTTTTCAACATTTCCTTGGCAATTCAGTGTTTTCTGGTTCCATACAAATTTTAGGATAGTTTGTTCCAGCACTTTGAAAATTACAATGGGGGGCGCCTGGGTGGCTCAGTGGGTTAAAGCCTCTGCCTTCGGCTCAGGTCATGATCCCAGGGTCCTGGGATTAAGCCCCGCATTGGGCTCTCTTCTCGGCGGGGAGCCTGCTTCCTCCAATCTCTCTCTCTGCCTACTCGTGATTTCTGTCTGTCAAATAAATAAATAAAAATCTTTAAAAAAAAAAGAAAGAAAATGACTATGGTATTTTGATCAGGATGGCTTTGAAAGTATAGATTGCTCTGGGCAGCATAGACATTTTAACAATGTTTATTCTTCTGGTCCATGAGCATGGAATCTTTCTCCATCTTCTTGTGTCTTCAATTTCTTTCATGAGTGTTCTGTAGTTCCTATAGTTCCTTTACCTCTTTGGTTAGGTTTATTCCAAGGTATCTTATGGTTTTTGGTGCTATTGGAAATGGAATTGATTCTCAAATTTCTCTTTCTACAGTTTTATTGTTAATGTACAAGAAAGCAACAGATTTCTGTGCATTGATTTTGTATCCTGCCACATTACTGAATTGCTGCGTGAGTTCTAATAATTTGGGGGTGGAGTCTTTGGGGTTTTCCACATAAAGTATCATGTCATCTGTGAGGAGAAAGAGTTTGTCTTCTTCTTTGCCAGTTTGAATACCTTTTATTTCTTTTTGGTGGCTGATTGCTGTTGCTAGGAATTCTAGTAGTATGTTGAACAATAGTGGCAAGACTGGGCATCTTTGTTGTGTTCCTCATCTCAAAGGGAAAGCTGTCAGATTTTCCCCATTGAGAATGATATTCACTCTGCGTTTTTCACAGATGGATTTTATGAAGCTGAGGCATGTTCCCTCTATCCCTATGCTATGAAGAGTTTTAATCTGGAAAGGATGCTGTATTTTTGTCAAATGCTTTTTCTGCATCAATTGAGAGGACCATGTGGTTCTTCTCTCTTCTCTTAAATTTTGTTCTATCACATTGATTAATTTCCCATTGTTGAACCACCTTTGTATCCAGGGATAAATACACCTGGTCATGATGGATAATCTTTTTAGTGTACTATTGGATCCTCTTAGCTAGGATCTTGTTGAGAATCTTCATATCCATATTCATCAAGGATATTGATCTGAAATTCTCATTTTTTTAAAAGATTTTATCTATTCATTCGACAGAGAGAGATCACAAGTAGGCAGAGAGGCAGACAGAGAGAGAGAGAGGAGGAATCAGGCTCCCCACCAAGGAGAGAGCCCGATGCGGGGCTCAATCCCAGGACCCTGGGATCATGACCCTAGCCGAAGGCAGAGGCTTTAACCCTCTGAGCCACCCAGGCGCCCCTGAAATTCTCATTTTTATTGGGACCTTTGCCTGGTTTTGGGATCAAGGTAATGCTGGCCTCATAGAGTGAGTCTGGAAGTAAGTGTGCACCCCCAGCGACCCTCTCAGTGGTTGACCAAGGTCCCTGCTTTTCTCTACACCCCCTTGCCACCAAAACCAAGAGTGATACTTGTCTGGGTGAACCCAGCCCTGGTGGCTGCCATTCCTGGGACTGCCGACTCAAGTCTACACTGGCTCCTCTCAGGTGTGGGCTGGTGGTGACTGCACCCATTGGGGACCATGGGCTTAGGTCCATGCCTGTGTCCCTGGTCCTAGCAATTGTCCTTTAAGCCCCTTTGTTCTGTGTTTGCTGTTATCAGTCCCTTTCTGTCTCACAGCCAAAGAACACAGGGCACTTTTGTATTGGGTATTACTTTCCAATGGCTCGCTTTTGGTGCCTCCTTCCCGCTTATGTTTATCCTCTGATATCTTCCCGCACAAGCCCAACTCTGTCTTTGTAACTCTCAACTGATGATCCCCTGCCCCCATAGAGATCCAGGCATGTATAATTTTACATCTCAGACTGGTTTCATGGATGTTCAGAGTACTCTGATAGATATCCAGCTCAATTCAGGAGACCAATTGAAATAGAGTCCCCTCCTTCTCTGCCATCTTGCCCTCTTCCCAGAATTTACATCTGTTTGAAAGACAAGTGATAAAGGATTAACTCAGTGACTTTGGAGTGCTCTCCCATGCCTTAAAGATTGAGATAATATCATGTATATAGTAATGGGAACCCTTCCCTGGAATACATGATATGGCACTTAAGTAAAGAGTTGTCAATAAATGTAATTGAGTGGAAACCATGTGCTTGTTAACTAATTTCCTTTATTTTATCAACTTCATAATTTTACACTGGCACTGGCAAGGCATACAATGAAGAAAAGAAATATGGGAAAGATGGAAAACAGAAGTGAAGGAAACAATATGGGAAAAGTGCAGAAACCAAATAATGGGGAGGGAGAGCAGACATTCAAAAGGGAGAGCCAAGGGATAAATTCAAGTGAAGAGGCAGGAAATGTCAGTGGTGACAGGCATCATAGTGCAGAACTAAAGTGTTGTCAGAATATTTACAATTCCTTTTTTGAGGTTCTTCTGATAAACAAATCAAAAACATTAATGTGATATTAATGTAAATGTCAAAGTAAATATAAATGAAGAAAATTAAAATTTGTTTAAAAAATAAGAGAGTGGGGGCACCCGGGTGGCTCAGTGGGTTAAAGCCTCTGCCTTCAGCCCGGGTCATGATCTCAGAGTCCTGGGATCAAGCCCTGCATCGGGCTCTCTGCTCTGCGGGGAGCCTGCTTCCTCCTCTCTCTGCCTGCTTCTCTGCCTACTTGTGATCTCTGTCAAATGAATGAATAAAATCTTTAAAAAAAATAATAAGAGTGTGTTTGAGTGTCTGGGTGGCTCAGTTGGTTAAGTGTCTGCCTTCAAAAAAAAAAAAGTGTCTGCCTTCAGCTCAGGTCAGGATCCTGCAGTCCCAGGATCGAGCCTCCAAATGACTCCTTGCTCAGTGGGGAGTCTGATTCTCCCTCTCCCTCTGCCCTTCCCCCTTTCCTTCTCTCTCTGTCTCTCTCTCTCTCAAATAAATGAAATATTTTTTAAAAATAAAAAACAATGTAAAGTTAAAACTAACAAGATGCTGCACACAGGCACACATGCACACGCACGTGCGCACGCACACACACACACACACACACACACACACACACATTCACTCACATCCCAGTGGTATCAGGAGAACTCATTTTGATTTACATAATGCTCTCCAGAAAATATAAAAGGAAATGGAAAGAGTGATGATTTTACTGAATTAGAGAATAAATGAGAAATGTTATTTTTGGTGGTTACATTTTATGAATATCTTCTTAAAATGTTCTCACACTTTCTTACCCTAATAGGTTCTTTAACTCTTTTTAATCTACCTCTATCTTTATATATCACACATGCACACACACATATATAGAGATGTTCTCTTTCTCTCTCTCTCTCTCCAGATGGTGTGTGTGTGTGTACACACAAAAATATGTCACCAATTACATGCTTATATATATGCTATACATATATATGTAACACATAGTTTTATACACACACACACACACACACACACACACACACACAGATACATAGCAACAAGTAGTACTCATTTGCCAACACTTCATATGTGATTTTGGAATTCATCACAAAAAGTTAGAAAGTGAATAATTCCAATGATGCATACAATTCTTTTCTCAGCTCTGGTCATGTTCACTTTCTTACTTCAGAAAATATTGCAAGAGTATTCAATTGGTTTGTCAGTTAATTCCTCACAATTAATTATTTGATTAAAAAATCACTAAAGAATTTAAGAATTTTGAGTATTTAATTGGAAAAATGTTTAAAGGTAAAATATTGGGTGCCTGGGTGGCTCAGTGGGTTAAGCCGCTGCCTTCAGCTCAGGTCATGATCTCAGGGTCCTGGGATCGAGTCCCGCATCGGGCATTCTGCTCAGCAGAGAACCTGCTTCCCTCTCTCTCTCTCTCTGCCTGCCTCTCTGCCTACTTGTGATCTCTCTCTGTCAAATAAATAAATAAAATCTTTAAAAAAAAATAAAAAAAATAAAGGTAAAATATTGTCATAATTTTGTTCTTCTTTCTTCTCTCACTTCATTCTTCTATTTTTTCCTTTTCTGCCTTCCTTCCACTCCTTATCTTCAATTGTTCCTGGGTTTCCAAGCTTTGCCTTCATCACATGATGATGACTGCTATTATAATATTGAAGTAAAGTAGTGAGAAGAAGAAAATAAGAATGAAAGTTGAGAGGAAATAAATGAGAGTGAAGAAAGAAAAAGAAGGGAGTAAAGTGAAGAAGCAGAGGTAGTTGTAAAATGGGTCTGTTGTTTGCACTCTGGAAGAAGCCATCTACATTATGGAGATGTAGGAAAAACAAAAGGCAGGGTGAAATAATAATGGTGAGAATTTCAGTGCCCCACTTTCATCAATGAATACATCATCCAGACATAAAGTAAATAAGGATATGCTGGATTTGAACTACATTTTATATCAAATGGACATAACAGACATATACAGATCATGTCATTCAACAGTGCCAAAATGGACATTTTTCTCAGGTGCACAAAAGGTATTCTCCAGGATAGATCATATTTTAGTTACAAATAAAGTCTTGACAAATTTATGAAAATTGGTATCATATCAAGTATATAATTTTTTTTTGTCACAGTGATATGAAACTACAGGTCAGTGACTGGAGGAAAGGTGATAGAGTCACAAATACAATGAGATTAAACAAAGTGTTCTGAAAACCCAATTTGTCAAAGAAGTAAACAAAAGGGAAATCAAAAATGTCTTGAGATATATGAAAATGGAATCACAACATACAGAAACATAAGGGAAATGGCAAAACAGTTATAAGAGGGAAATTTATAGTGATCAATCCTACACTAAGAAAGAAGAAAGATCCTAAATAAACAACTTAACTTGAAACCTCAAGGCTTACTACCCCAAAGTTAATAAAGGAAAGAAATAATAAAGATTTTATAAATGTAATAAAAGCTAGAAAAACAATGGAAAAGATCAAAGAAACTAAAAGTTGGAAGTTGGAAGCTGGAAGATAAACAAAACTGACACATCTTATTTACATTACCTTAGAAAAATTGGGGAAGATTTCAATGAAATAAATTGAAAAAGACATTACAACTGATAAAGCAAACAATCAATAGACTAAAAACTAACTTTTTCTCCACATTCTCGCCAACAGTTGTTATCTTGTGTTGGTGGAATTATCAATTGGTACAGTCTTATTAAAAAAAAAAAGTAGAGAAGATCTTCAAAAAATTTAAACTAAGAGCCAGGGAAGATGACATAGGAGGTCCCTGACCTCATCTCTTTCCATGACACACCCAGGTAACATCTATATCTATGCAACTCTGAGAATGACCCAGGAACAGGCAGAACAGATATTTCACAGCTAACTGTAGAGACAAGGCAGATCTGGAAAAGTAACAAAGTGGTAGAGAGATCTGGTTAGGAACCAAATCCCCAGCCTGACTAACCAAAAACTAAAGGCACAACAGAATCACAGAAAATTGAGATCAGACCCTACACTGGGCTCCCATGTCCCTGGGACACACACTGGTAAGATGAGTCCCTGTAACATCTGGCTTTGAAAACCAGCAGAATTTAACTCCTGGGGGTTTAAAAACCATCAGGCTTGGGGCGCCTGGGTGGCTCAGTGGGCTGGGGCCTTTGCCTTCAGCTCAGGTCATGATCCCAGAGTCCTGGGATTGAGCCCCACGTCAGGCTCTCTGCTTGGCAGGGAGCCTGGTTCCCCCTCCCTCTCTGCCTGCTTCTCTGCCTACTTGTGATCTGTCTGTCAAATAAATAAATAAAATCTTAAAAAAAAATTATCAAGCTTAACCCTGGGAGAGCTGGAGGCCAATAGGAAACCAAGTTACTACCCTCAAAGAGCAAGCATACTAAATAAATCAGCAAGAAACACAGCAATTAAGATATCTGAGATATATCTGAAGGAGATTTATTGACTAAACTCATAACGTGTTCTGGAGGGATAGGGATTTCCAGAAGATTTCTCAGGAAACAAAAGAATGTGAGGGTTATTTCTCATCCCCTTCCCCAGCCTAGATAATCAAAGCACTTGTGGAAGCCCTGTTAACACTATCTGCCTTGCTAGCACCACAAGCCTCACCCTGGCATCACATGCAGACACATCCCTTCCAAATCACCCATTTGGCAGGCATCCCTCTAACACATCTAGTGCTTGGCAACACCAAGCCAGCAGCCTCAGTGAGGACCACCTCCCCTACAAATAACTCTTGCCCTGTGGAAGAGAGGAGATAAGCTTGCACATGAGCACACCCAGTTCTTGAAGCCAAGCCTCTTAGCTGGCCATGCAAGGAGAGAGGTAAAGTGCAAATAGGTACACCCAGCTACTCCAGCCACACCCACCAACATCACACAGCAGACTAAGCAACTACTTTCAACAGTCCATGGATCAAATTCTACCCAGCACACCCACAAAGAGGGTCATTGCAACCAGCTGGGCAATGGTTGTCAGCTGAAACAGGAGGATACATGTAGCCTACACAGGGAATAACCCTGGAATGCCTAGTTCTGGTGACCAAGAGGGGTTAGTCTTTAGGGCACCACAGGAATTTCTGTACACAAGATTACTAGTCTCAAGACCTGTAGACATACCTGTCCTTCCTAATACATCGAAACAAGCACAGAGAATTAGGCAAAATAAGGAGACAGAGGATTATGTCCCAAATCAAAGCATAAGACAAAATCACAATAAATTAGTTAAATAAAACTAAGATAAGCTATATGCCTGATAAAGAATTCAACATAATGGTCATAAAAAACTCACAGGACTTGAGAAAAGAGGGGATGAGCTCAGAGAGAACTTCAACAAAGATATAAAAAAGAACCAATCAAAGCTGAAGAATTCAATAACCAAATAAAAACACACTAGATAGAAGCAACAGTGGAGTAGAGGATGTGGAAGAACAGATCAGCAATCTGGAATACAAGGTAATAGAAAGCAACAAAACTGAAGGAAAAAAAGGATAAAAAAATGAGAAAAGTTTCAGGGAACTGTATGACATCATCAAGCATATCATTACATTTTTTACATTTTTATAGGGATTTCAGGAGAAAAAAAGGGGAAGAGAAGTTATCTAAAAGCATAATGGCTAAGAACTTCTTTAATCTGGGGAAGGATCAGACATCCAGGCCCAGGAAGCACAGCAGCCTCTGAGCAAGAGGAATCCAAACATGTTCACAAAAAGAAACATAACAATGAAAATGGCAGAAATATGCCTTTATTATAAGGCAGACTTTTAAAATCTGCAAAGGAAAAGAAAGCAGTTTCATACAAGGGAAACCCCAAAAAGCTATAAGCTAATTAAAAAACAAAAACAAAAATAAAAACAAAACTAATAGGCCAGGACTATTGAAAGGAAAAAAAAAAATTCTCCCCAGGACTGCTATCATTCAGAATAGAAGGAACGTTGAAGAGTTTCTTGGAGTTTTTGTTAACAAACAAAAGTTAAAGGATTATATAATGACTAATCAACCTTACAAGAAATGTTTAGGGGACACTTTAAGTGGAAAAGGGCATAATTAGAAGTAAACAAAAATATTTTAAAAAGAGGAGGAGTTGAAATGATGGGAGAGTAGGACTCTAAGCTTGTATCATCCCTTGAACATAACTATGTAAGTTTCAAATCATGCTGAACACAAAATTGGTCTGAAGACTGAGAGAACAAACTGCACATCTAGAAGTAGAAAAATGGCCACACTTTGGAAGGTAGGAGCTGCAGAGGGTTGATTTGGGGGAGAAAAAAATTGCAGGTGTTGTAAGGGGAAAGGTCCCTGATCTTGGAGAGGAGAGAGAAAGACTGTGAAGGCAGTGTACAGAGCATTGCCCAAAACCATTGATTGGGAAAAGGAGAGGGACTGACTACTGAAAGTTTTTATAAGAAGTGGAGCTCCAAGTCTGAAGATTTTAAAATCTGGGCCATCACCAGGATCATTCCTGGTGGACTTACTGGTGCTCCTAACAGGAAGGCAGGCTGGGGTGCAGGAATAGGTAATATGGTCTGAAGATCCCCTAGTTAGTACAGTAAGAAACCGTTCTAATTATTGGAGTGCATTTAGGAATGGTGGCATAGCCTTTCAAGAGACAAATTGTTGGCAGGTGCCAACATGCTGCCCTGGTTGCCAGCATAAGAACTGAGACACCAGCTGTGGGTACCAAACCATAGTGTCAGCTTTCTGTTATGTTTTACCATAAAGTCTGAAAAACTGCATACTCCCTAGACTGCCTTTCTGGGACAAACCACTATCTACCACATTGCAGCAAGGCCCTCCCCCAGAGGATGATTGCAGGTCCATGTTGCACCAGGTCCCTAAAATTTGGAGTTTTGAAACTCAGCTGCACTACTGAGATAAAGCAGAGGAGTAGTGTCCTGCCCACTAGGCCGACAGCCTGGACTCAGAGAGGGTGAAGTCAGGAATCTAAAGGAAGCTAGTGACAAAGGAGGGGAGATGGTCTGCTCTTTGCTGAGGGCTTTCCGAAGAGTGGCAGGTGCAATGTAGCTGCTTTGGGGACAAGAGACTGTAGTGATGTCATTTCCTCCCAGCCCATCAGCACTGAACAACTTCAGTGAGCAACACAGCATCCCCAGTGAAAGCTGGAGCTGCTTACACCAAGCCCCACCCTCCTACACCCTTCAGGTTTATCTCCACTAGTGCATGTCTGCCTGAGAATTAGCACAGCAAGCCTCTCCCACAGAAGACCAGCACAAACCCCACACATGCACCAAGTCTACTAATCATAGCCTGTGCAAGGCTTCAGCTGTAGGGGAAAGAGAATGTAGCTCCTTTTAACAAGCAGAACAAAAATACCTAGTTAAAACTTGCCACACAGAGGAAAAGATCCAAACAACCCCCATGGCAGGCAAGGAGAAACTCTGCATCAGACTGAACTCAGGGAAACAGGAACCAAAACACAATACCAGAGTGCGTATTCTGAAGTACCTCCTGATGCACTAGGCTCAAGATAGTATCGCTTCTCTTAATATAGCCATTACTCTCAGGAGTAAGAATATAACCGACTTTCCTAATAATCACACAAACACACACACACACACACACACACACACACACACACACACACAGCAGTAACTTACACAAAATGACACGATGGAGGAATTCATGTCAAAAGAAAGAATAGGAAAAAGTCATGGCCAGGGATATAATCAAAATTGATATATGTAAGATGCCTGAAGCAGAATTTAAAACAACAATCATAAGGATACTGGCTGGATTTGAAAAGCATAGAAGAAATTAAGAATCCCTTACTGCAGAGGTAAAAGAACTAAACACTTGTCAGGCCAAAATAAAAAGTGATATAGCTCAGATGCAAAACTGACCAGATGCAACAACAAGGATGGATGACACTGGAAAATAAATCAGAGCTATAGATGATCAAAATATAGAAAATAATGAGGCTAAAAAGAAGAGGGCAAGAAACTTATTGGATCATGAATGTATACTTAAGAACCTCAGTGACTCCTTAACACATAATAATAGTCATATCATAGGTATCCCAAAGAAGAGTGGGGAAAAGAGACAGAATTTTAATTTGAGTATATTATAACTGAAAACTTCTCTAATCTGGGGAAAGAAATATACATCAAAATCCAAACAGCATGGAGAACTCCCATCAAATTCAACAAATGCTGGCCTACACCAAGACACATAGTCAAATTTACAGACAAACAAGAAAATAATCTTGAAAGAAGCAAGGAGGGGAAAATGCCCTTAAGCTACAAGGTAAGATAAATCACAGTTGCAGGAGATCTGTCCACAGAAATTTGACAGGCCAGAAGAAAGTAGCTTGATATATTCAAGTGCTCAATGGGAAATAATAAGCAACCAAGAATTCTTTATCCAGCAAGGCTGTCATTTCGAATAGAAGGAGAGACAATTTCCCAGACAAGCAAAAACTAAAGTAGTTCTTGACCACTAAGCAACCCAGCAAGAGATATTGAAGGGGACTCTTTGAGTGGAAATAAACAAACAAACAAACAAAAACAAAACAACGACAACAACAACAACAATAACAACAACAACATCAACAACAAAGGGAAAAAGACTAGAAAGGAACAGAGAACATCACCCAAAACACCAACATTAAAGATAACACAATGGCACCAAATTCATATCTACCAGTAATCAGTCTAAGTGGAAATGGACCAAATGTTCTGATCAAAAGGCATAGGATATCATAATGGATAAACACACACACACACACACACACACACACACACACACACACACACACAAGACCTGTCTATGTGCTGCCTACAAGAAACTTATTTTAAGACCAAAAGACACTGGCATATTGAAAGTGAGGGGAACAAGAACCATCAATCATTCTAATGGATGTTAAAAGAAAATTGAAGTAGCCAAACTTATATCACACAAACTGGATTTCAAACCAAAGACTGTGACATGAGATGAAGAAAGGGTCTATCAATCGAGAAGATAGACAGTTATAAATGTTTATGCCCCCAAATTGGAAGCACCCAGATATATAAATGGATTTATAACAAACATAAAGGAACACAATGATAATAATACCGTAATAGTAGGAGACTTGAACACCCTACTTACAATGATGGACAGATTATATCAGCAGAAAATCAACAAGTGGCTTTGAATGACACACTGGACCAGATGGACCAAAGAGATACATTCAGAACATTTCATCCTAAAGCAGCAGAATACATGTTCTTTTGAGTGCACATGGAACATTCTCTGGGTAGATCACATACTAGGTCATCAATCAGCCCTCAATAAGTACAAAAAGACTGAGATAATACCATGCATATTTTCAGACCACAATGCTATGAAACTTGAAGTCAATCACAAGAAAAAACATGGAATGAAGACAAATATATGGAGGTCAAACAGCATGTCACTAAACAATGAATGGTTCAACAGGAAATCAAAGAAGAAATTTAAAAATATATGGAAACAAGTGAAAATAATAATAATAAAATGATAGTCCCAATACTTTGGGATATGGCAAAGGCTGTCCTAAGAGGGAAGTATATGCAATGGAGGCCTACCTCAAGAAGCATTTAAAGTCTCAAATACACAACCTAACCTTACACCAAAAGAAGCTGGAAATGCAATAGCAAATAAAATTTAAAACCAGCAGAAGAAGGGAAATAATAATGAGTAGAGCAAAAATAGATAGTATAGAAACAAACGAGCAAACAAAAATGATAGAACAGTTAAATGGAACTAAGAGATGGTTTTGTGAAAGAATTAGTAAAATTGACAAACCCCTGGCCAGATTTAGCAAAAAGAGAATGGACCCAGAATGAATAAAATCATTAATGATGGAGGAGACATCACAGCCAACACCTTAGAAATACAAATAATTATCAGAATATTATGAAAAATTTAATGCCAATAAACTGGACAATTTAGAGGGAAAGAACAGATGCCTAGACACATGCAAACTACCAAAGCTGAAACAGAAGGGAATAGAGAATTTGAACAGACATAACCAGCAAAGAAAATGAGTCAAAAATCAAAAATCTCCCAACAAATGAAAGTTCAGGGCCAGATGGCTTTCCAGGGGAATTCTGTAAGACATTTAAAGAATAGTTAATAACTTTTTTTTTCTCAAACTGTTCCAAAAAATACAAGTGGAAGGAATCTTCCAAACTCATCCTATGAGCTCAACAATACCTTTATTCCAAAAACAGAGAACAACCCCACTGAAAAGGAGAATTATAGGCCAATATCCCTGATGAATATGGATGTAAAATTTTTCAACAAGATGCTAGCAATTTGGAAAGGAATTATTCACCACGATCAAGTGAAATGTATTCCTGGGCTGGATGGGGGAGTACAGTATTCACAAATCAATCAACAACATATACCACATTTATAATGCTGATGGCATCATAATTCCAGACTTCACTTCATATTGCAAAGCTGTAATGTCAAGGCAGTATGCTACTGTCACAAAAACAGACACATAAATTAATGGAACTGAATAGAAAACCCAAAAATGGAGCCACAACTATATGTTCAACTAATCTTCAACAAAAGCAGAAAGAATATTCAATGGAAAAAAGATAGTCTCTTCAACAATTGGTATTTTTAAAACTCCATAGCTGCATGCAGAAAATAAAACTGAACCACCTTCTTACACCTTACACAAAAATAAATTCAAAATGGATGAAAGTCCTAAATACGAGACAGGAGATCATCAAAATTCTAGAGAAGCACACAGGCACCAATCACTTTGATTTTGACCTGAGAAAATTCTTATGAAACATGCCTCTGGAGGCAAGGGAAACAAAAGCAAAAATGAACTGAGACTTCCTCAAGAGAAAAAGCTTTTGCACAGTGAAGGAAGCAGTCAACAAAACTAAAAGGCAGCCTACAGAATGGGAAAAGATATTTGCAAATGATGTATCTGATAAAGGGTTCATGTGCAAAACATAAAGAATTTTTCAATCTCAACACCACACACACATACACACACACACATCCAGTTAAGAAGTGGACAGAAGACAAGAATAGACATTTTTTCCAAAGACACTCAGATGGCTAACAGACACATGAAAATATGCTCATCATCAGGGAACTATAGAGTAAAACCATGACGAGGTAACACTTCACACCCATCTGAATGGCTAAAATAACAGCACCAAAAAAAATATGTACTGGTAAAGATGCAGAAAAAGGGAACTTCCTCCACTGTCGGTGGGAATGCAAGCTGGTGCATCACTCTGGAAATCAAAAGTTACAAATAAAGATACCCTACAACCCAGCAATTACACTACTAGGTATTTACCCAAAGGATACAAACATAGTAATTTGAAGTGACACATGAACTCCAATATTTCTAGCGGCAATTTCCACTATAGCCAAAAAATGGAAAGAGCCCGGATGTTCATCAGTAGATGAATGGGTAAAAAAGTGGAAAATTGGTAAAAAATGGTAAAAAAAAAAAAGTGCTAAAAAAGTGATAAAAATGGAATATTACTGATCCATCAACAAGAATGAAATTGGGGGAGGAGACAAGATGGCAGAGAAGTAGCAGGCTGAGGCTATATCAGGTAGCAGGAGATCAGCTAGATAGCTTATCTAAACATTGCAAACACCAACAAATCCAACGGGAGATTGAAGAGAAGAAGAACAGCAATTCCAGAAACAGAAAATCAACCACTTTCTGAAATGTAGGACTGGCGAAGAAGTGAATCCAAAGCGACGGGAAGATAGACTGCGGGGGGGAGGGGCCGGCTCCAGGCAAGCGGTGGAGCAACAGAGCACAAAATCAGGACTTTTAAAAGTCTGTTCCGCTGAGGGACATAGCTCCAGAAGCTAAACCGGGTGAAGCCCACGCGTGGTCATCGTGGCCCCAGGTCCCACAGGGTCACAGAAGGATCAGGGGTGTCTGAGTGTCGAAGAGCTTGCAGGTATTAGAACGGGAAGCTGGCTACAGAGACAGAGCCGAGGAGTGAGATTTCAGCTCAGGGTTACCTTGAACCGGTCGCAGCCTGGGTGAGCTGGGAGCGCGGCCGGAGGCCAGGGAGATGGGAGTTATTGGGCGCTATTCTCTGAGGGCGCACTGAGGAGTGGGGCCCCAAACTCTCGGCTCCTCTGGGACGGAGACTGGGAGGCCGCCATTTTCATTCCCATCCTCTGGAACTCTACGGAAAGCATTCAGGGAACGAAACTTCCCGAAAGCGAACCCGAACGGATTACTCAGCCCGGCTCTTGGGAAGGGCAGTGCAATTCTGCCTGGGGCAAAGACACTTGAGAATCACTACAACAGGCCCCTACCCCAGAAGATTAACAAGAAATCCAGCCAGGACCAAATTCACCTACCAAGGAGTGCAGGTTCAATACCAAGGAGAGCAGCGGAATTCCACAGGAGGAGAAAGCAAAGCACTGAACTCATGGCTTTCTCCTGATCTTGCAGTTAATTTAATTTTTTTTTTCTTTTTTTTTTCTTTTTTTTTTCAATTTTTTTTCTTCTTCAACTATTTTTTTTAACTTTTACACTTTTCTTTATAAATGTTTTTTAATTAGTTTAATATATATATATATATTTTTTCTTTTTTATATTTTTTCTTTATTCGTTTTCTTTTTTTTATTGTTTCTTTTTTTTTCTGAACCTCTTTTTATCCCCCATCCTCCCCCCCACAAATTTGGGTCTCTTCTGATTTGGTTAAAGCATATTTTCCTGGGGTCTTTGTCACCCTTTTAGTATTTTACTTGCTCCTTCATATACTGTTATCTGGACAAAATGACAAGGCGGAAAAACTCACCACAAAAAAAAGAACAAGAGGCACTACCAAAGGCTAGGGACCTAATCAATACAGACATTGGTAATATGTCAGATCTAGAGTTCAGAATGACGATTCTCAAGGTTCTAGCTGGGCTTGAAAAAGGCATGGAAGATATTAGAGAAACCCTTTTGGGAGATATAAAAGCCCTCTCTGGAGAAATAAAAGAACTAAATCTAACCAAGTTGAAATAAAAAAAATTATTAATGAGGTGCAATCAAAAATGGGGGCTCTCACAGCTAGGATAAATGAGGCAGAAGAAAGGATTCGTGATATAGAAGACCAAATGACAGAGAATAAAGAAGCTGAGCAAAAGAGGGACAAATAGCTACTGGACCACGAGGGGAGAATTTGAGAGATAAGTGACACCATAAGACGAAACAACATTAGAATAATTGGAATCCCAGAAGAAGAAAAAGAGAGAGGGGAGCAGAAGGTATATTGGAGAGAAATATTGGATAGAATTTCCCTAATATGGAAAAGGGAAAAAGCATCAAAATTCAGGAGGCACAGAGAACCCTCCCTCAAAATCAACAAGAATAGGTCCGCACCGCATCACCTAATAGTAAAACTTACAAGTCTTAGTGACAAAGAGAAAATCCTGAAAGCAGACCGGGAAAAGAAGTCTGTAACATACAATGGTAAAAATATTAGATTGGCAGCAGACTTATCCACAGACACCTGGCAGGCCAGAAAGAGCTGGCATGATATATTCAGAAGACTAAACGAGAAAAACATGCAGCCAAGAATACTATATCCAGCTAGGCTATCATTGAAAATAGAAGGAGAGATTAAAAGCTTCCAGGACAAACAAAAACTGAAAGAATTTGCAAACACCAAACCAGCTCTACAGGAAATATTGAAAGCGTTCCTCTAAGCAAAGAGAGATCCTAAAAGTAGTAGACCAGAAAGGAACAGAGACAATATACAGTGACAGTCACCTTATAGGCAATACAATGGCACTAAATTCATATCTCTCAATCGTTACCCTGAATGTTAATGGGCTAAATGACCCAATCAAAGACACAGGGTATCAGAATGGATAAAAAAAACAAAACCCATCAATATGCTGCCTACAAGAAACTCATTTTAGACCAAAGACACCTCAAGATTTAAAGTGAGGGTGTGGAAAAGAATTTATAATGCTAATGGACATCAGAAGAAAGCAAGGGTGGCAATCCTTATATCAGATCAATTAGATTTTAAGCCAAAGACTATAATAAGAGATGAGAAAGGACACTATATCATACTCAAAGGAACTGTCCAACAAGAAGATCTAACAATTTTAAATATCTTGTCCCTAACGTGGGAGCAGCCAACTATAAAAAACCATTAATAACAAAATCAAAGAAACACATTAACAATCATACAATAATAGTAGGGGACTTTAACACTCCCCTCACTGAAATGGACAGATCATCCAAGCAAAAGATCAACAAGGAAATAAAGGCCTTAAATGACACACTGGACCAGATGGACATCACAGATATATTCAGAACATTTCATCCCAAAGCAACAGAATACACATTCTTCTCTGGTGCACATGGAACATTCTCCAGAATAGATCACATCCTGGGTCCTAAATCAGGTCTCAACCGGTATCAAAAGATTGGGATCATTCCCTGCATTTTTTCAGACCACAATGCTCTGAAGCTAGAACTCAATCACAAGAGGAAATTTGGAAAGAACCCAAATACATGGAGACTAAACAGCATCCTTCTAAAGAATGAATGGGTCAACCAGGAAATTAAAGAAGAATTGGAAAATTCATGGAAACAAATGATAATGAAAACACAACAGTTCAAAATCTGTGGGAAACAACAAAGGCAGTCCTGAGAGGAAAATATATAGCAGTACAAGCCTTTCTCAAGAAACAAGAAAGGTCTCAGGTACACAACCTAACCCTATACCTAAAGGAGCTGGAGAAAGAACAAGAAAGAAACCCTAAACCCAGCAGCAGAAGAGAAATAATAAAGATCAGAGCAGAAATCAACGAAATAGAAACCAAAAAAAAAAAAAAAAAAAGAACAAATCAATGAAACTAGGAGCTGGTTCTTTGAAAGAATTAATAAGATTGATAGACCCCTGGCCAGACTTATCAAAAAGAAAAGAGAAATGACCCAAATAAATAAAATCATGAATGAAAGAGGAGAGATCACAACTAACACCAAAGAAATACAGACAACTATAAGAACATACTATGACCAACTCTGTGCAAACCAATTTGAAAATCTGGAAGAAATGGATGCATTTCTAGAGACATATAAACTACCACACTGAACCAGGAAGAAATAGAAAACCTGAACAGACCCATAACCAGTAAGGAGATTGAAACAGTCATCAAAAATCTCCAAACAAACAAAAGCCCAGGGCCAGATGGCTTCCCGGGGGAATTCTACCAAACATTTAAAGAACTAATTCCTATTCTCCTGAAACTTTTCCAAAAATAGAAATGGAAGGAAAACTTCCAAACTCATTTTATGAGGCCAGCATCACCTTGATCCCAAAACCAGACAAGGATCCCATCAAAAAAGCAACTACAGACCAATATCCTTGATGAACACAGATACGTAAATTCTCACCAAAATACTAGCCAATAGGATTCAACAGTACATTAAAAGGATTATTCACCACGACCAAGTGGGATTTATTCCAGGGCTGCATGGTTGGTTCAACATCCGCAAATCAATCAATGTCATACAGTACATTAATAAAAGAAAGAAGAAGAACCATATGATACTCTCAATAGATGCTGAAAAAACATTTGACAAAGTACAGCATTCCTTCCTGATCAAAATTCTTCAAAGTGTAGGGATAGAGGGCACATACCTCAATATCATCAAAGCCATCTATGAAAAACCCACCGCAAATATCATTCTCAATGGAGAAAAACTGAAAGCGTTTCCGCTAAGGTCAGGAACACGGCAGGGATGTCCGTTATCAGCACTGCTATTCAACATAGTACTAGAAGTCCTAGCCTCAGCAATCAGACAACAAAAGGAAATTAAAGGCATCCAAATCGGCAAAGAAGGAGTCGAACTATCACTCTTCACAGATGATATGATACTATATGTGGAAAACCCAAAAGACTCCACTCCAAAACTGCTAGAACGTGTACAGGAATTCAGTAAAGTGTCAGGATATAAAATCAATGCCCAGAAATCAGTTGCATTTCTCTACACCAATAACAAGACAGAGGAAAGAGAAATTAAGGAGTCAATCCCATTTACAATTGCACCCAAAACTATAAGATACCTAGGGATAAACCTAAACAAAGAGGCTAAGAATCTATACTCAGGAAACTATAAAGTACTCATGAAAGAAGTTGAGGAAGACACAAAGAAATGGAAAAATGTTCCATGCTCCTGGATTGGACGAACAAATATTGTGAAAATGTCTATGCTACCTAAAGCAATCTACATATTTAATGCAATTCCTATCAAAATACCATCCATTTTTTTTTTCAAAGAAATGGAACAAATAACCCTAAAATTTATATGGAACCAGAAAAGACCTCAAATAGCCAAAGGAATATTGAAAAAGAAAGCCAAAGTTGGTGGCATCAAAATTCCAGACTTCAAGCTCTATTACAAAGCTCTCATCATCAAGATAGCATGGTGCTGGCACAAAAACAGACACACAGATCAATGGAACAGAATAGAGAGCCCAGAAATAGACCCTCAAATCTATGGTCAACTAATCTTCGACAAAGCAAGAAAGAATGTCCAATGGAAAAAAAGACAGCCTCTTCAATAAATGGTGTTGGGAAAATTGGACAGCCACATGCAGAAAAATGAAATTGGATCATTTCCTTACACCACACACGAAAATAGACTCAAAATGGATAAAGGACCTTTATTTGAGAAAGGAACCCTTCAAAATCCTTGAGGAGAACAGAGGCAGCAACCTCTTTGACCTCAGCCTCAGCAACATCTTCCTAGGAACATCGCCAAAGGCAAGGGAAGCAAGGGCAAAAATGAACTATTGGGATTTTATCAAGATCAAAACTTTGGCACAGCAAAGGAAACAGTTAACAAAACCAAAAGAAAACTGACAGAATGGGAGAAGATATTTGCAAACGACATATCAGATAAAGGGCTAGTGGCCAAAATCAATAAAGAACTTAGCAAACTCAACACCCAAAGAACGAATAATCCAATCAAGAAATGGGCAGAGGACATGAACAGACATTTCTGCAAGGAAGACATCCAGATGGCCATCAGACACATGAAAACGTGCTCCACATCACTCGGCATCAGGGAAATACAAATCAAAACCACAATGAGATATCACTTCACACCAGTCAGAATGGCTAAAATTAACAAGTCAGGAAATGACAGATGCTGGCGAGGATGTGGAGAAAGGGGAACCCTCCTACACTGTTGGTGGGAATGCAAGCTGGTGCAACCACTCTGGAAAACAGAATGGGGGTTCCTCAAAATGTTGAAAATAGAACTATCCTACGACCCAGCAATTGCACTACTGTGTATTTACCCTAAAGATACAAACGAAGTGATCCAAAGGGGCACGTGCACCCGAATGTTTATAGCAGCAATGTCTACAATAGCCAAACTATGGAAAGAACCTAGATGTCCATCAACAGATGAATGGATAAAGAAGAAGTGGCATATATACACAATCAAATACTATGCAGCCATCAAAAGAAATGAAATCTTGCCATTTGCGATGACGTGGATGGAACTAGAGGGTATCATGCTTAGCGAAATAAGTCAATCGGAGAAAGACAACTATCATATGATCTCCCTGATATGAGGAAGTGGAGATGCAACATAGGGGTTAAGGGGGAAGAATGAATGAAACAAGATGGGATTGGGAGGGGGACAAACCATAAGTGACACTTTATCTCACAAAACAAACTGAGGGTTGCTGGGGGGAGGGGGTTTGGGAGAGGGGGGTGGGTTACGGACATTGGGGAGGGTATGTGCTATGGTGAGTGCTGTGAAGTGTGTAAACCTGGCCATTCACAGACCTGTACCCCTGGGGATAAAAATACATTATATGTTTATAAAAAATAAAATTAAAAAAATAATAAAATACAAATAAGAAAACAAGAATGAAATCTTACCATTTGTAAAGACGTGGATGGAACTAGAAGGTATTATGCTATGTGAAATAAGTCAGAGAAAGACAATTATAACATGATTTCACTCATATGTAGAAGTTAAGGGGAAAAAAAAGATGAACACAAGAAAAGGAGGGAAAATACAATAAGACGAAATCAGAGAAGACAAACCAAAAAGACTCTTAACTATAGCAAACAAAATGACGGTGGCTGGATGGGAGGCAGGAGGATGGTGTAACTGGCTGATGAGCATTAAGGAGGACATGTGGTATAATGAGCACTGAGTGTTCAATGCAACTGATGAATCACTAAACTCTATCTCTGATACTGTTAGTACACTGTATGTTAATTGATTGATTTTAAATTAAAAATAATTTAAGATATTTAAAAATTTAAATTAAAAAAAGAAATTTTCATCAGTTAGTTGGTAAATGTTCAACTAATATGCCAATATTTACTATGGTCACAAGTCAATCACCTTATGCCTGATGATCCCTGTGCCATTTCTGTAGAGAAGACAAATCTTATGGACTAAAAGGAGGTAAACTCCCTGGCTTTAGAGGGTAGAAAAAGAGATTTAGTATATAAGTGATCACTGTTAACCAATCATCCTATTATAAATTCCTCTGCTCCCCTAATTAGGATAAAAAAGAGAGACAAGGAATTCCAAGAAAAGAAAACCACATAAACAGTATCCATCATGCATACTGGAGCAAATGCCTCAACAAAATACTAAAGCAAACCAAAATAGCAACATATTTAGAGGATTAGTCTTGAAGATATACTGGGATTTATTCCTGGTATATAAGGATGGTTCAATGTACAAAAGTCATGTTATACACAACATTAATAGGATGGAAAGGAAGAGAATAAATCCATGATCACCTCAGTTGGTACAGAAAAAGTAATTTGGGAAAAAAATCAAACACATTTTCATGACAAAAAATAAAACACTCAATAATCTAGGAATAGAAAGTAACTTCCTTAACACAATCAAAGACATTTGTAAAAAAACCTACAACTAACATTATATGTTCTTAGTTGTGAAAGACTGAAAGTTTTTTATTTTCTAAATTCATGAACAAGACAAGGATGGCTGGTTTTGCCACTTAAATTAAATATATTGAAATTTCTAGCTAGAGCATTACAAGAAAAGGGAATCAAAGGCATCCAAATTGGAAGGAAAAGTAAATTTTTATCTTCACAGATGATAGGATCTCATAGCTAAAAAACACCAAGACTGCACTTGCAAGGAAAAAAAAAAAAACTTTTAGAGCTAAAAAACAAATTCAGCAAAGTTGCAGGATACAAAGTTAACATGCAGAATTACTTTCACTTCTGTTCATTAACAATGAGGAATTTAAAAGGAAATTAAGAAAACAATCTCATTTATAGTAGCATCAAAAAAGAATAAAATACTTTATATAAAATCTAATTTAATGGACAGAAGACTTATACACTGAAAACTACAAAATATTGTTGAAGAAAATTGAAGACATAAATAAATGGGAAGGCATCCTAAGTTCACCAAATGGAAGGCTTACTAATTATTAAGATTATAGTAATACCCACTATATTCTACAAATTCAATGTAATCCATAATAACACCTAGGGTTTTTTGTGTGTGCAAAACAGACAAAACATCATAAAATTCATACGGCACCCCAAAAGACTCTGAATGACCAGAACAATCTTGGAAAAGAACAAAATGGAAAGACTTACACTTCCTGGTTTCAAAATTTATTACAAAGCTACAGTAATCAAAACACTGTGATACTGCCATAAGGACAGATATATGGACCAATGAAATAAGAAAAGAAGCCCAGAAATAAATTTTTATATATATGGTCAATTGATTGTTGATTAGGTTCCATGACCATTGACTGGGAAAAGCACAGATTTCTCAACCATAATGCTAAGAAAACTGGATATCCACATGCAAAATAATAAAAATGGACCTTTATCTCTACCATACACAAAAATTAACCCAAGATAGAATAATAGATAATAATAAGGGCTAATACCATATAACTTTTGGAAGAAAACATAGAGAAAATCTTCACAACATTGTTTTGGTAATGAATGCTTGGACATTACATCAAAAACACAGACAACAAAAGAAAAAAAATAGATAAATTTGACTTTATCAAAATTAAAATCTTTTGTAGATCAAAGAAAAGTATCAAAATTAGATGAATGTTCTCTGGGGTAAGAATGATGTTACAGTCATCAAATTACTTATGCAAGTTTTTTGGGTTTTTTTGTTTGTTTGTTTGTTTGTTTGTTTTAATTAAAATAACCAATACAGTCAATGATAGCCAGAAAAACAAGGAATCAAGATCTTATGAAAGAAGTGCTGCCACTATGGACGTTTGGTAATATATTAAACAGAGAACTACCATATGACCCTGGAATTCTGTTCCTAATTATATGCCCCAAATAAATGAAAACATAAATCCACACAAAAACTTGTGTATGAATATTCATACTAATGTTGTCAGAATATCCAAAAAGTGGAAACAACTGAAATGTTCATAAACTGATGTGTTATATCCATACAAGGAATACGATTTGCCAGTAAAAATAAATGAAGTACAAATACATGCAACAACATGGATGAACCTTGAAAGTGAAAGAAGCCCATCACAATTACATGTTAAATCATTCCATTTATATGAAATATCCAGAATAGGCAAATCCATAGAGACAGAAAGTAGATTAATGGTTGCCAAAAACTGGAAGGAAGGGAAAATGGGAAGTGACTACTAATGATTGTAGTTTATTTTGTGATGCTAAAAATGTTCTAGAATTAGATGTGCACTCCACAATTACTATGTAACAAATTTAAATCTCCTACAGAAAACTCCTTTGCATGGAAATCTTGAGTCTCTTTTAAAATTTCTGAAGAAATTGAGATAGACATTACTTGTAATTCCAAATAACATAAAAGAATAGTGATTAGATAAATAATACCGTGGGCCAAGAGTTTCTGTCCCAGGAAAAGTGATTTTACTTGAAGGGGCATTCTTTTTTTTTTTTAAACATTTTATTTATTTATTTGAGAGAGAGAGACACAGTGAGAGAGAGCATGAGTGAGGAAAAGGTCAGAGGGAGAAGCAGACTCCCCGTGGAGCTGGGAGCCTGATGCGGGACTCGATCCCGGGACTCCAGGATCATGACCTGAGCTGAAGGCAGTCGCTTAACCAACTGAGCCACCCAGGCGCCCCAAAGGGGCATTCTTTAATAACAGTGTTTCTTGCAGGTTTTCCTTCCCCATGGAATGAAGGGAAACTCCTTTGTAAGCAGCTGTGTATTCAAATGAGCATCATCATTCTTAGGGCCAAAAGCTATCAGATAATTAAAGAATCACACCAATGTCAAAAGACTAAAGAGTGGGTAACATTTATTTATATCCAGCTTTGAATTTGATAGGGAAGAAAGAGAGGGTAAAATCATTTGACCATAATTTGGTTATCATGAAGTGTGCATCTCAACCTAATAACTCTGAAAAGAATTAATGACTGAAAAAGGAGGTATCGCTTAGTTTGGTAGATTTTAAAACAGTCAACAGTTGGAAAAGAAAAAAAGAATGAAGAGCCACACTTCTGTCCATACACCAAATAAATCATATGAATAAATATGAAACAGTGAAATCATTAAAAAATGAAGCAAATACAGATGAATATATTTCTAACATTCAAGCTTTCTAAAAATAATATCCAATAAACATTATACCCAAAATTAACATACTTGACCAAACAGGAATATTTTCCAATTCAAAAGCCATCATAAAGAAAGTGAGAAAGCAATTGATAAGAAAGGATAATTAATATTTGTTTATACTTAAAAATTGGATCATCTAAAAAAATAGATAGATAATCAGATTATCTAAAAATCAGTCACTGAATCAGATATCTGAATACAACTTCAGCAAAAATAAATCTACCATTTACTGAATATATACTATATTCTAAATTCTGGTCATTGTGCTTTTTTCTCATAATTATACTTAATCTTCACAGCAGCCCTGGGATATAGGTGTTGTTTATCCCTGCTTTATAGAAAACTATAATTCATAGGACTTATGTGACTTTCATTTAATTCATAATTACCTAGATAGACTCAGAAATAAAGTTTATTATCTATCATTTAGGTACACTAACTCAGATAAATAGGTTAAGAAATATAAAAGGGTCAAAATCACACACAAAGGGGCACCTGGGTGGCTAGTGGGTTAAAGCCTCTGCCTTCAGCTCAGGTCATGATCCCGGAGTCCTGGGATCGAGCCCCACATCAGGCTCTCTGCTCATCAGGAAGCCTGCTTCCCTTCCTCTCTCTCTGCCTGCCTCTCTGCTTACTTGTGATCAAATAAAATCTTTAAAAAAAAAATCACACACAAACATGGACACATAAACTGCTTATCTTTATGAAAACACAAAAGCAGATTGCACTATGGAATATCATCTCTATGTCTATATTTATGCTCATATCTATAATTATACCATATATAGTTGCATTGACTCCAGTTATCAAGGTGTGTCAAGAAATAAAGGGTCTTGGGAATTATTCATCCAGTGTGCAACAAGGAGGTATTAAAGTAAATAGAGGAAGAACAGAAATTCAGAGCTTTAAAGGACTGAAAAAAAAACCAAATTCTTCTGAATCTCAAGTATTAACAGATGGGACTAAAAGAGACTTTGAGAGCAAAGGTCCATAAAACCTTTCAATTTGGTAAAATGACTAGAGACAAAGAAAATATATCCTGCCAGGTTTTCAAAAAGGAAAATACTGGTAAGTTCAGGGAAGGTTCGAGGAAACATAGCCACAACGGATGGAAATTTTCAAGAAAAAAACTCCAGCAAACTTAATATAAACATGTACACACTTCAACCTAGAAATTCCATATGCATGTTTCTATCCTTAAAATTATATAGTTTTATGGATAAGTTTTTTGCACAAAGTTCTTCCTCACTACATTATTTTAAATTATAATTTGGTAACAATCTAAATGTAATTTTACACATTACATACATATACAAAGCATGTTCATTTACATATCATATATACACAAAACATGTAAATGAAAGTACACCAGAAATGTGCCTGTTTATATGTGAATATGTATAGTTACTATTGTGCCTCATTATTTCCTTTTTGTGTATTTTGCATTTTTATAAGAATATTTTTTTTTTAAAACACAAAATGGAATGAATTTAGTTGGGTAAGATTTTTAAATTTCTGAATAATAAAAATCCCCAAATTAAGATGTGGTAGAGAGACTGAGCAGCATTATCAAGAACTTATAGAAGACTGTTGTCTCTCTATTTTCTTAGTCTAGCTAAAGACTTGTCAATTTTATCTTTACAAATAATACCTTGTGATTTCTTTCTCTTTTTTTTTTCCATCATTAATAAAAATAATATTTCAGAACGGCATAATATCAGAAATGAACCAAGAACAATTTCCCCTTCTGGACTTCTTAAGCCAAATATGCCTAGATGATTGGGCTTATCTCAATATTTTTAATTCTTTTTTTTAATTTCTTTTCCGCATAACAGAATTCATTGTTTTTGCACCACATCCAGTGTTCCATGCAATGCATGCCCTCCATAATACCCACCGCCAGTCTCCCCCTACCTCCCCCCCATCCCCTTCAAAACCCTCAGGTTGCTTTTCAGAGTCCACAGTCTCTCACGGTTCATCTCCCCCTCCAATTTCCCCCAACTCCCCTCTCCTCTCCATCTCTCCATGTCCTCTGTGTTATTTGTTATGCTCCGCAAATAAGTGAAACCATATGATAATTGATTCTCTCTGATTGACTTAAACCGTTGGCCACACTAATCCAAAAGAAAAGAGAGAAAGCTCAAATTTATAAAATTATGAATGAAAAGGGAGAGATCACAACTAACACCAAGGAAGTAGAAACAATCATCACAAGTTATTATCAACAGTTATATGCCAAGAAGTTAAGCAACCTAGATGAAATGGATGCATTCCTGGAAAACCATAAACTCCCAAAATTGAACCAGGAAGAATATGACAACCTGAATAGACTGATATCTAGTAATGAGATTGAAGCAGTGATCAAAAAACTCCCAAAAAACAAGAACCCAGGACCTGATGGATTCCCTGGGGAATTCTACTAAACTTTCAAAGAATAAATAACACCTATTCTCCTGAAGCTGTTTTCAAAAAATTGAAGCAGAAGGAAAACTTCCAGACTCTTTTTATGAAGCCAGCATTTCCCTGATCCCCAAACCAGGCAAAGACCACACCAAAAAGGAGAATTTCAGACCAATATCACTGACGAATATGGATGCTAAGATTCTCAAGAAGATCCTAGCAAACAGGATCCAACAGCACATTAAAAAGATTATCCACCATGACCAAGTGGGATTCATCCCTGGGTTACAAGGATGGTTCAACATTCGCAAATCAATCAATGTAATAGAAAAAAACAATAAGAAGAGAGAAGAACCACATGGTCCTCTCAATTGATGCAGAAAAAAACATTTGACAAAATCCAGCATCTGTTCCTGATTAAAACGCTTCAAAGTATAGGGATAGAGGGAACATTCCTGAACTTCATGAAATCTATCTATGGAAGACCCATAGCAAATATCATCCTCAATGTGTAAAAGCTGACAGCCTTCCCATTGAGATCAGGAACACGACAAGGATGCCCACTCTCACCACTCTTGTTCAACATAGTATTAGAAGTCCTAGCAACAGCCATCAGACAACAAAGAGAAATAAAAGGTATCCAAATTGACAATGAAGAAGTCAAACTCTCTCTCTTCGCAGATGACATGATTCTTTATATGGAAAACCCAAAAGAATCCACCCCCAAACTACTAGAACTCATACAGCAATTCAGTAATGTGGCAGGATATAAAGTCAATGTACAGAAATCAGTGGCTTTCTTATACACTAACAGTGAAAACACAGAAAGGGAAATTAGAGAATTGATTCCATTTACTATAGCACCGAGAACCATAAGATCCTTGGTAATAAACCTAACCAAAGAGGTAAAGGATCTGTACTCGAGGAACTACAGAACACTCATGAAAGAAATTGAAGAAGACACAAAAAGATGGAAGACCATTCCATGCTCTTGGATCAGAAGAATAAACATTGTTAAAATGTCTATACTGCCTAGAGCAATCTATAGTTTCAATGCATTCTGATCAAAATTCCACTGGTATTTTTCAAAGAGCTGGAGCAAATAAGCCTAAAATTTGTATGGAATCAGAAAAGACCCCGAATTGCTAAGGAAATGCTGAAAAAGAAAAACAAAACTGGTGGCATCACGTTACCTGATTTCAAGCTTTACTACAAAGCTGTGATCACCAAGACAGCACGGTACTGGCATAAAAACAGACACATAGACCAGTGGAACAGAGTAGAAAGCCCAGATATGGACCATCAACTCTATGGTCAAATAATCTTCGATAAAACAGGAAAAAATATCCAATGGAAAAAAGTCAGTCTCCAATAAATGGTTCTGGGAAAATTGGACAGCTATATGTAGAAGAATGAAACTCGACCATTCTCTTACATCATACACAAAGATAAACTCGAAATGGAAAAAAGACCTCAACGTGAGACAGGAATCCATCAGAATCCTAGAGGAGAACATAAGCAGTAACCTCTTCGATATCAGCCACAGCAACTTCTTTCAAGATATGTCTCCAAAGGCAAAGGAAACAAAAGTGAAAATGAACTTTTGGGACTTCATCAAG
>NW_019154112.1:2811290-2943451 GCF_002288905.1 Enhydra lutris kenyoni
AAAAAATGGGCAGAAGATATGAACAGACACCTCTCCAATGAAGACATACAAATGGCTAACAGACACATGAAAAAATGTTCATTATCATTAGCCATTAGGGAGATTCAAATCAAAACCACATTGAGGTACCACCTTACACCAGTTAAGATGGTAAAAATTGACAAGGCAAGAAACAATAAATGTTAGAGAAGTTGTAGATAAAGGGGAACCCTCTTACTCTGTTGGTGGGAATGAAAATTGGTGCAGCCACTTTGTAAAACAGTGTGGAGGTTCCTCAAAAAATTAAAAATAGAGCTACTCTCTGACCAACAATTACACTACTGGGTATTTACCCCAAAGATACAGATGTAGTGAAAAGAAGGGCCATATGCACCGCAATGTTCATAGCAGCAATGTCCACAATAGCCAAAATGTGGAAATAACTGAGATAGCCTTCAACAGATGAATGGATAAAGAAGATGTGGTCCATATATACAATGGAATATTACTCAACCATCAGAAAGGATGAATACCCAGCTTTGTATCAGCATAGCTGAAACTGAAGGAGATTATGCTGAGTGAAATAAGTCAAGCAGAAAAAGACAATTATCATATGGTTTCACTTATTTGTGGAACATAAGGAATAGCATGGCAGATATTAGGAGAGGAAAAGGACTAATGAAGGGGGGAATTTAAGAGGGGTGAGGGAAAAGAGAAGAGACTATGGACACTGGCAAACAAAATGAGGGTTTTAGAGGGGAGGGGGGTGGGAGGATGTGTTAGCCTGGTGATGGGAATTAAGGCAGGCATGTATTGCATGGAGCACTGGGTATTATATACAAACAGTGAATCATGGATCCCTACATCAAAAACTAGTGTTGTATTGTATGGTGACTAACATAACATAATAAAAAAAATTACAACAAATAAAATTCAAAACATGCCAAAGATTGCCATCAAACCATGAGAAGTTAAGGAAGAGACATGGAATAGAGCATTTTCACCACACTCAAAGGAACTGACTCTGGTGACATCTTGATCTCAGACTTACTTCCTCCAGAATTATGAGACAATATATTTATTTTATTTAGGCTACCTAGTGTTTGGCTCTCTGTTACAGCAGCTCTAGCAAATGAACACACAAATTTTTATAAATATGTTCTAATTTTATGAAAATCATATTTTCTTCTTATGCTTGTTTTAATTGGTTATTTCCTCTTTTTTTGTTTTTTTGAAAAATTTGATGTTCCCCTTTTACCTGAATTTCCACTGAGTAAACCTGAAAGGGAAAGGAATCTTTTATTAAGACT
The DNA here is from genome assembly GCF_002288905.1 of Enhydra lutris kenyoni. Lineage (NCBI taxonomy): Eukaryota > Metazoa > Chordata > Mammalia > Carnivora > Mustelidae > Enhydra > Enhydra lutris. The sequence goes on from NW_019154112.1 coordinate 2,812,580, forward strand.
CATATTTATGAGGAATAAAGGACAGAGACATATTATTAAATTAATATTTTATGTTATAACAGCATGTCAAACATTAAAGTTTTCTTTTATATGATTATAAAGCTTTTTGCTAACTTGCTGAAAAAGTTATATTTTCAATCATTATCATGTATTCAAAGTTTTAAAATCCCACTGTTCCAGCCTACTAATGATTCAGAAATACATTGATTGGTGGTTATATTATGTAAGGCTCAAAATAAGGGCCCTGACCAAATTTTAAATGAGAGATACTATGAAACTAAGAAGGGAAAAAAAAATCATGGGATTATCCTAGTCAAGTCTTGAAGAAATGAAGTTTGATGATAAATGAACAAATGAGATTTATAAACTCAACCAAGATTTAGTTAACCTAGAGCAGTATACTAAGAAATTATGCATACGAACATGTAAGTTTTTATAAAAATTACAAGAATGATTTAAAAGGTGGAAATTTTTTAATGTGTATTTCCAAAATAATAAATTAAATAAGAATAATCATTTTGATATATGCAAAAAATTAAGTGATCATCATAGATTCATTCTTGATTTATATACAACTAATGAATTGTTGAACACTACATCTAAATCTTATGATGTATTATATGCTGGCTAATGGAACATAAAAAAATTAAAAAGAGAGAAAGAAAAAATTTAGAAAATTAGGCATAGAAGAAAACATGATTAACCCAATAAAGAGTATCCATCAGAAACTGATAGCAAACATTTTTTTCTAAATAACAAAAAACTAAAACATAAGCTGTGCTTTTTTTCTTTTTATCAAATACATAAAATTTTAAAAAAAATCTATTTTAAATATGAAAAAAAAGCAAGGACATTTAATATAATTCAGATGTTCCAGGAAATGACATATTAAAATTAAAAAAAAATGATTTGTCTCCTATCATCTATCTACAACTTTACTGTAGATAGAGGGAAATTGTCATCTTGAAATGAAATAACTATAGTACTTCAAAAGCTCAAGAAGATCAATAAAATTATATTTTAAAAATAATAAGTGAACTAAACGAGGATGTCCACTTAATAAACAAAGGTTTTCTTTAAAAAAAAAAATCACTAGCTCCACTGCACATTAAGATGACTAAAACTTTCATTTTGCTTGAGATATTCCAAGATTATGCCTGTATTGTATTGTATTATTATCTATTACTAAATAGCAGATAACCACAAATTTAGTGGATTAAAACAACACACATTTATTATCTCACAGTTTCATTTATCATCACACAATACAGCTTCACCTGATCCTCCACCTTAGGGTTTTTCATGAAACTGCAATCATGATATTGGGCACCACTGGGATCTTGGCCAGGGAAGGATTTGTTTACAAGCTCATTTATATGGCTTCTTGACCCTCCCTGCTGGTCTAGTGGTTAGGATTCAGCGCTCTCTCATTTATGGCTGCAGACACAATTCCAACAGTTTCTAGCTGGCTGTTGACCTAAGGCTGCCATCAGATCCTTACCAAACGGTTTTCTCAACACAGTAACTTGCTTTGTTAAGGTTAGTAAGGGAAAGAGTCAGCTAACAAGACAGATATCAGAATCTTTTACAGTTAACGGGGGAACTGATATCACTTCAAACTTCAGATAAGAATAGGGTTATTCAAGAGGGAAGGAGTCCATAGGCCATGGATACTAAGAAACAGATAACTTAGGGACTGAAATGAAAATTCGAGTTTAGAATAAAATTTGCCTCAAATGCCCACATCTTATTGGTTTCTGTTTTCTCAACACTAACAATGTCAACAACAAAAATATACCTAATATACACATTCTTTTTACTTCAAAATATGACCATTAGTAGACTGATTATAAACAACTATTAATATGCTATGGAAGAAAAATTGTTATTATTTTGATCTTTGTTTTCCTAAACAGCTTAATATCTCAAAGAAAATAATTTCCGTATTCTCACCTGTCCCACTCATTCTATTGGATTTGTCATAATTTACTATATCCCATGTTTTATATCTTACCGTTTTTATTGTCATTTTTCTTGCAATAATATTTATAAATAAATAATCCTAGAAGTATTAAAATTATGATTCCAAATATAGCTATAATTATATGATATTTTGTGGTGTTTTCTGAAAAACAAAACAAAACAAAATAGATGTGCAATTAGATTCAATTTTCATTCTTAGTCATCTTTCACCCAAGAAAAGCCCACTTGTATTTTTTCTGCTCCCACTGTGGGAGGTCTGAGAGTTGTCTTTGTTTAAACAACAGAAACATTTTTTTGAACATCAGCTATTTTAATGACATTACACTAGTTGCTATGAGAAATACATCAAAAGAGAAATTACCCTTCCAGTGCTAAGGAAGTTTCACCTGAGTTATACAACTGGCTCTCTAGGAATTCTTCTCCTCAAAAATCCCATAACAATGATGCTTGGTTAATCTCAGTTAACTTTGGAGGACTGAACTAGAAAATGTACTTTGCAAAAACATTTTATGGGATGATTTTATGGGACAGAATCAAGGGTATGTAACTATCTGTGAGATGGAAAAGTCTGTCATTCTACCTCAATATTCGAATTGGAATTCTGAGAAAGACTTGTTCCACTCATACTTCTCACTCTTTTTAACTTACTACATTTTCTACCTCTTAATTTCCTACATCTCTTATCTATGCAATGCATAATTGCAGCCCAAGATGAAAATTTTCCATTTCTCTGTTATATTTTCATTTCCATTTAATTCAGATATTATATTCTGAATTACCCTATTTCTGACAATCTCTTTTCTCGCTCTCTTCATTTTTCATGTCCATTCAATTACCACAAATTAGCATATACTATCAATCAATTTTTCAAGGGTTCTTCATTAACTCACAGTGATACTGGAATTTCCTAGGATAAACACTACTTTTTCATTTCCTGTCAAGGATTGGTTAATTATTTAACCCAAATCTCTATTTCTCTGATCATAGAGGTGAAATTATCTTCCTATAGACCTTGAAGGCTGCTTTCAGGATATTATATTCATAGGCTTAATAACAAATATACTTCTTTTATATTTTTATTTTAATTTTTTTAATTTCTTTTCAGCGTAACAGTATTCATTGTTTTTGTACCACACCCAGTGCTCCATGCAATCCGTGCCCTCTACAATACCCACCACCTGGTTTCCCCAACCTCCCACCCCCCACCCCTTCAAAACCCTCAGATTGTTTTTCAGAGTCCATAGTCTCTCATGGTTCACCTCCTCTTCCAATTTCCCTCAACTCCCTTCTCCTCTCCATCTCCCCTTGTCCTCCATGCTATTTGTTATGCTCCACAAATAAGTGAAACCATATGATAATTGACTCTCTCTGCTTGACTTATTTCACTCAGCATAATCTCTTCCAGTCCTGTCCATGTTGCTACAAAAGTTGGGTATTCATCCTTTCTGGTGGAGGCATAATACTCCATAGGGTATATGGACCACATCTTCCTTATCTATTCGTCCATTGAAGGGCATCTTGGTTCTTTCCACAGTTTGGCGACTGTGGCCATTGCTGCTATAAACATTGGGGTACAGATGGACACTTCTTTTTTAATTTTTTTTCAGTCCTGTCTGGTAAGCCACTCAACTCTCATGTTTAGTTTGAATATATATTGACCTTCTGATCAGTTTCCCAGATTTATTTCAATTTTTTTCTACTCTTTAACATTTAGGTTGAAGCCTGAACAACTTGAGAGAACTCATTGATGGTACACTTCAAAACTGCCTGTTACTCTTACTTGTACTCTTTTACATCCATAATTGATATTTCCAATGTATTTAAGCAAACTTTTCATAAAATCATGACTTTTTTTTTCACAATCTCAATTTTCCTTTTAAAAAATCAGTTAGGAATCCTTTATTTTTAAACAAAAATTCTGTTTCTTGGTTAAATGTGTTACAGTTCCATAAAACATGTTTTTATTTTTTTAAATATTTTTTGATTAAGATTACTTTATAATCTGTTCAAGATTTCTGATTTTAGTCAAGATGCATTTAATCTCCAGACTGAAATATCATAAAAATTGAACAAAATGCCTGGAACAACAGAACCCAAGATATCAGGAATCAGACAATAGAGGAGAGTGATCTCAAAGGGATAGGAAACAAATGAGGAAAGTCCCAAATTTTCTACAGCTTATTGTCTTAAGAAGGTTTCTAGGTTGCATCAAGGAAAAAGAGGAAACAGGCTGAGCCTGGAAGAATCCCTGAGTGCAGGGACTAAGGCAGAGTATAGAAGAGAAGAAAGCTGCCCAAAGATAGAACTCAAGAGATCTGCAGAGGGCCCACTCTAATTCCTCCAGCAAGAATGTACAGCACCAGCATGTGAAGAAACTATGTAAGGATGGAAACCATCTGAAAGTAACTAAAAAAGACCAAAATAAATGGATGATCATACCATGTTGATGAATTAGAAGACTTAATATGTTAGATTAAAATTCAACATACCCTTGAAGCACATGGATGACTCAGTAGGTTGAGTGCCTGCCTTCCGCTTGGGCTGTGATCCTAGGATCCTGGGATGGAGCCCTGCATTAGGATCCCTACACACCAGGGAACCTGTTTCTCCCTCTCTCTCTGCTGCTCTCCCTGCTTGTGTTCTCTCATGTGCTTGCTCTCTCTCTGTGAAATAAATAAATAAAATATTTTTAAAAAATCAGCATACTCTTTTTGTTGAAAATGGCATGATAATTATAAACTTCTCATGGAAATTCAAAAGAACTTGAACAGCCCCAAAACAAACAAACAAACAAACAAACAAACAAAAATACAAAGACCAAGATTGGCAGAGTCCTACTATCTAACTCCAAAATTTATTATAAATTTACTTTAATGAAGACAATTTGGTGTTGGTGTAAGGAAAAACCAAACAGATCAACTCAAGTCCAGAAACAGATCCACACACAGCTGAACAACTGATCGCCAACAAAGGTGAAAAGACAATAGATACATATGGCTATCCGTATGAAAATAAAAGCTTTAATCCAAACCTTGAATACATAAGTGAATATATAAATGAATCATTGATGTAAATATAAAACCTAAACCTATGAAAGGTCTCAAAGAAAACACAGGGGACAATCTTTGTGACGTTGGGTTAAACATATTTTCTTAAATATGACACCAAAAATGCTATATAAAAAAGGAAACTGTGATACATTAAATCTCATTAAAGTCAACAACTTTTTTTTTTTTTTTTTTTTGCAAGACACTTTTAAGATAATGAAAAGCTAATCCATGGTTTGGAAGAAAATAATTGTAACCCAAAAATCTTATAAAAGATTTCTATGCAGAATATATAAGGACTCTCAAAATGCTAATACAAATATAATACAAAATAGGCAAGAGGTTTGAACAGATACTTCATTAAATAGGATATATGAAGGAAAATAGGTACATGAAAAGATATTTGGTATCATTAGTCATGAAGGATTACAAATATAAACCAAAATGAAATACCACTAACCATCTATTAGGATGTCTAAAATTAAAAAGCTTGACCATATCAAGTGTTGGCAAGGATGTAGAGGAATTGAAACTCATACACATTGCTCTTAGGAATATAAAATGATACTACTACTTTGGAAGAAAATTTGATAGTTTCTTGAAAATATAAGCTATAAATCTACCATATGATTCAGCCATTCTCCTGTGAAAATAAAAAATAAAAATGTATGTCCATAAAGACATTTTTATATGAATATCCATGATGACTTTCCTTGTAAGTTGTAAGGACTAGAGAGAACCTAAATATTTATCAGTAGGAGAGTGAATAGAAAAAGTTATTATATGTACATAAAATGGAATAATATATAGCAATAAAAAGTAATGAACTATTGATACATGCAACACCATGGGGAAATCTTAAAATAGTTATGCTGAATGATAGAAGAAAGTACAAAGTTGTACATAGTGTTTGATTCCATTTAGAAAATTATAGAAAGTGAAAATTAATCTGTAATGTTAGAATGTGTGGAACACAATTACTGCATGGAATTAAGGAGGGCAAGGAGGGCAAGAAATAAGGAGGGCAAGAAAGGGACAGAGAGAAATATTATAAAGTCTCATGAGAGAAGTTTTAGGATTAGGAACATGTGTATTTTTTGGATTATGATTATGGTTTCAAGAATGCATACATATTTCACAACATATCCAATGGTACATTTTTAATAAGTACACTTTATAATGTGCCAATTATATACCAATACAACTATTAATAAGAAACAAGCAATACAGCCCTTAGACTTCCTGGCCATTGGTACTGCCCCAATTTCCCAATTCACCATTTCTTTATTGGTTTTGTTTCTTTTCTTATCAAGGTGTACCCTTTTTAAAGCACTTAATAGATAGTCAACAATATTTCAAATTTATTACTAAATGTTTCTTTACTGAATTCTGTTTAAATTAATCCCCAAACTTAAACCAGCCCAACTGCTTAGTCATCTCTTCTGATTGAAAATAAAAAGCCTGTTCAGCAGGTTGTTGCAATCACTCAAGAGAGAAAAATAAATATTGACTAGGACTACTGTAGTGGCTACAGATGGAAAGAAATGGAAAAATTCCAAGTGTATTTTGATTATTTACACATTGTATTTAGACAAAAGCATTATTTCCATGACACAAATATATCTTGCTAATTAATGAAAGAACCAACAATCCAATGAAAAATAAGCAAAGGGTATGAATACAGTTCACAATACAAATGAACATGTGAGAAGGAGCTCAATATCTCATAATAAAAGAAATGCAAAAGAGGACAAGAATTCAAAATATTTAGTGGAAAAATAATTTACATCAGAGTATAATCTCAGTGTTGAATAAATATATATTTAGCCCTTGAGCAATGCAGGGATTGGAACAGTGAACCCCTGTGCAGTCAAAATTCAAGTGTAACTTTTGACTCTCCCAAAGCTAAATTACCACTGTAGATAGTCTACTATTGATTAGAAATCCTTCCCAATAACATAAACAGCCTATTAACACATTTTGTATGTCACATGCATTATAGTCTGTCTTCTGATAATAAAGCAAGCTAGAGAAAAGAAAATATTATTTTTAAAAATCAGAAGGAGGAGAAAATATAATCACAGCAGTGTAGGCATACTTATTAAAAAAAAATTCCAATTATAGGTAGGCAAACCTGGCTAGGCTGAGCTGGAAAAGGGAAGTGGTGATGGTAGGCCTGGCCCTGGATGGTGATGTTTTGCAGCTTGATTGCCTAGGCTTAGCAGTGGAAAGCTGCCAGGCAGCTTTGCAGGTGGCAATGACAGTGGCCTAGAGGCACAGTACATGCACCCAATCTGACTTATAGCTGTATCACTGGCCTGTAACTATTGGCAGCAGCAGTCACAACTGAGTGCACTGGTCCCCAGGAGAGTCTCCTGTATCTGGGGGACCTTTGTGGGAAGGTGTCTGCACGTGTCCAGGAAAAACTGGAAACCAACAACCACCCTGGCCCAGACCTCTATAGTGTAAAGAACTATGTGTGTAAAGAACTGGGGGTGCCACATGGACATCAAGGGCATGAGGCTCCCAGTACAGGGCCATACCTATACTCTGGGCACATTTCTCTGCTTCAGCCTGTCCTCTTGTATGCCAGGCTTGGGTGCTCTACAGACCATCCTGTGGGCACAACCATGACCTGAATCACTGCCGGGTCTTGGGACCCCTGGGGGCTACTGAAAACCTTGGTGGGCCTCCCTGGGTATTGTGAAGGCAGTAGGCACAATTTTAGCACCAGTTGCCTTTGATTTGGTCCTGGGGAGACTAGGGTGGGCAATTGTAAATAAATGCCTATGGCTTTTGCTATCAACTTAAACAAACAATTCAGTACAAGTGGACTAGTGTAGGTCAATCCATTTTGTTCAAGAGTTAACTGTACTTCCTCCAATGTTTTATTTAACTTTTTAAGCAAAACCTATACGGGTTAGGCTGATTTTTTCTATCTATATTCATCTTATTTTCTACTTATATTCAGAGATGTTTTTTAATGTTTTCATTTACCAATTTTCTGGGTTTTGTGTCATTAATTAATTAAAAGTATAATTAGCATATATTATTATATATATAATATTTATTTATTTGAGAAAGGGAGGGAAGGAATGGGGGAGGGGTTAGAAGGAGAGAGAGAATCCTCAAGTATTCTCACCCTGAACATGGAGTCCATGCTCCAGGGCTCTATCCCAGGACCCCAAGACCTGGGATAAACCAAGACCTGAGCCAAAATGAAGAGTTCAATACTCAACCAATTGAACCACCTACGTACCCCATATGCATTGTTACATTATGTCACTTTTAAAAAGCTTATTTTTCTCTTTTTTCTGTAAGATAAACTTCAACAAAAGCATTATGAATTTTACTTTATTTTATTATTTTATTGTTTCATTTTAATTTTTCTTTTAATTCCAGCATAGTTAACATACAGTGTTATATTAGTTTCAGGTGTAGAATATAGTGATTCAACAATGTATTCCTCAGTATTTATCAAAATGAGTGCCCTATTAACACCATTTACCTATTTCATCCATTCCCCCAACCCACCTCCCCTGGTAACCCACTGTTCGGACTCTATAGTCAAGAGTCTGTTTTTTGTTTTTTGGTTTTTTTTTTTCCCTCTCTGCTTTTTTCTTTGCTCTTTTATTTTATTCCTTAAATTCCACATGTAAATGAATCTTATGTTATTGTCTTTCTCTGACTTATTTCACTTAGCATTATACTCTCTAAAGCCATCAATGTTGGTGCAAATGGAGAATTCATTCTTTTTATAGCTGAATAATATTCCATTGTATGTATCTCCACTTCCTCTTTATTCATTCATCTATTGGTATACACTTGTACTGCTTCCATATTTTGGCTATTGTAAATAATGTTGCTATAAACATAGGGATTCATACATCTTTTTGAATTAATGTTCCAAATTATCTTAGTAAATCCAGGTAATGTGATCACTGATCATAGGGTAGTTCCATCTTTCATTTCTGAGTAATCTCCAAACTGTTTTCCACGGTTGCATTCCCACCAGTAATGCACAAGTATTTCTCTTTCTCCACATCCTTTTCAACACCGATTGTTTCTTCTGTTTTTTATTTTATCTATTCTAACAGTATGAAGTGTTATCTTACTAGGGATTTGATTTTAATTTCCCTGATGATGAATTATGTTGATGTATCTTTTGGTCATCTGGTTAAATGTCTTTGGAGAAATGTCTGTTCATGTCTTCTGTCCATTCTTTTGGACATATCCATTGCATTGGATTGTTTGGATTTTTGGCATTGAGTTGCATAAGTTCTTCATATATTGTGGATACTAACTCAGATTGGACATGTCATTTCAAATGTCTTCTCTATTCAGTAGATTTTTTATTAGGTTTGTTGGTTGTTTCCTTAGATGGGCAGAAGATTTTTCTTTAGATATAGTTCCAATAACTTATTTTTGGTTTTATTTCCCTTGCCTAAAAAGACATATCTAAGAAAATGTTGCTATGGCTAATGTCAGAGAAATTACTGCCTGTGCTCCCTTGGATTTTTTGTGGTTTCAGGTCTATGTTTAGGTCTTTAATCCATTTTGAGTTTATTCTTGTGTATGGTGCAAGAGAATGGTCATGTTCTATTCTTTTGCATGTAGCTGACCAATTTTCCCAACATTATTTGTTGAAGAGACTGTCTTTTTCCAATTGGATATCCCTTCCTCATTTGTCAAAGATTAATTTACCATATAATGTGGGTTAGTTATGCATTATCTATCCTGTTGCACAGATCTATGAGTCTATTTTTATTCCAGTACCATGATGTTTTGATTACTACAGCTTTTTAGTTTAAAATGAATACTGGAATAGTGATGCCTCCTGCTTTGTTTGCCTTTTTCAAGATTGCTTTGACTATTCAGGATGGTTACATAGAATTATTTTTCCTAATTTTGTGAAAAATGCTACAGGTGTTTTGATAGGGATTGCACTAAATTTGTAGGCTTATTTTGTTGTATGGACATTTTAATAATGGTTGTTGTCCCAATCTATGAACATGGAATATCTCTCCATTTGTTTGTGTCATTTTCAATTTATTTCATCAAAGTTCTATACTTTGCAGAGTACAAGTCTTCCACTTTTTTGATTGAGTTTCTTCCTAAGAATCTTATTGTTTTTGGTACAGTTCTAAATAGGAATGTTTTCTTAATATATCTTTATGCTGCTTCATCACTAATATATAAAAATGTGATGATGGCAGTTAAAATGGAGGTGTAGTAGGAATAATCTAGGCTCATCTCATATCTTAAACACAACTAGATAACTCTGACGTCATTCTGAATGCCCAAGAAATCAGCCTGAGGACTGACAGAACAAACTCCACAACTAGAGGGAGAGAAGAGGCTACATCAAGGAAGGTAGAAAATTTGGAGGTGTTGTTTTGGGGAGAAAAGGATCATAAGCACTGTAGAGAGGAGGGTGCCCTTGTTGAAAGAAAGAAAACAGAGAAGGGAACACACAAGGGAATAGGCAAGGGGAATACTACTACTAGCCATCAGCAAGAAAAATGAAAATGGCTAGATTTTTGTTTGTTTGTTTGTTTGTTTTATTTTTGAAACCTGCTGGACTTGAAGCCTGAAGTTTTGAAGGTCAGCAAGCTTGGCTGGGATAGAGCCCTGAGGACACTACCCTAATCCTGGAGAGATGCCAGGCAAACAACCCAGGATCAGAGTGCACTTTTGAGGAATACCAAAGGTACACAATAAGGAGATTTCTCCTTCTTCTTGGAGTGCATCTGTGAGAGGTGGCATTCACAGAGACCCTTTTCAGGGACAACAGAGCCTAGGGACCATTTCCACTCCCCTACACAGCATAGGTGGAGAGCTGCCTGCCAAGCATGCTTGCTCCAACTCACATGACCCTGTACTCTGGCACAAATGCCCTTCTTGATCAAACCTCCCACTCGTCCTAAGCCCAGAAAGATCCTCCTCTGAAGAAAAGAATAGGCTCCCACCCACATTGCATCCTAAAGTTTGGAGGTGTAAAAGTCAGCTGGCTTGGCTGAGATAGAGCCTGCAATTCACTGAACTGCTCCTGGAGAGAAGAAAGGCAAACTGTCTAAAAATAGACCATGAAAACAGAGGTCTAAGAAATGCCTGGAATGCACAGGGTGAAAATTATTCCCTCTTCTTCAGAGAGTTCACCTGAGAACAGCATGCAACCCCTCTCTAGTAACAAAGAAGCTGCTTGGTACCATTTTCCTCCCCCTACCTTACTCCTGGAGAGAATGCAGGCAAATAACCCCCAGGGGCAAAGAGTGTGATTAGAGGGTCACCCAAGTCACACATTGGGGAGATTATTTACTATTTTGGGAACTTGTCCAGGAGAGGTAACATTCACAGAGACAGTTCATTAAGGAAAAAGGAGCCAGCGGGTGCCAATTCCCTCCCCTACCCTCAGCATAAATACAAAACCATCTGTTGAGGGCAGCTGGTCCCTGACACTCGCTGTCTAGTCTGCTTGCTCCAAGGGTTATGCCACTGCACTCTGGCAGAAAGCCTCTCATGGTCAAACTTGCCTCAATCTTGGTGCGGCAACAACCTCCCCCAGGAGACTAGCACAGACCCTTGCCCATACCTCTTCCCTAAAGCCTAGAGTTGCAAAAGTCATCAGACTTGGCTGGGAAAGAGTCTGGAGGACCCTGCTCTGCTCCTGGAGAGGAGGCAGGCAAAAAAGTATGGAGGCAGAAATCATGAAAACAGCAATCTGAAAAATGCCTGAGAAACACAGGGGTGAAAAAAAAAAAAAAGAAACACAGGGGTGAGATTATTCACTTTTCTCAGATTGCTTCCCTGAGAACAACAAACATGGAGACCCCTTTCCAGGGAGAAAGGAGCTGGATATCACCATTTCTCTCTCTCTCATCCCTCAGCATAAACACAGAAACACCTTCAATAAACAGCACAGTACAGGCACTGACTGCCTAATCTGCTTGCACCAGCTCCCACACCCTTGTGCTCTGCCAGCATTGCCCTTCTTGATCCATTTGGCATCAGTCCCAGTGCGACAGCTCCCTTTCCTGGAAGACCAACAGAAATCCCATCCACACCATATCTCCCAGTGAGAAATTTCTCCAATGCTTCATTTCTAGTGGAGGTAGCTTTAGGTCTCATTTAACAAGCAGAACAGAGCATCCCCAGTTAAAATCACCAAACCCTGGCCACGGATTAACTGCCTCCTGAAGGCAAGGAGATTCTCTGTAGATTACCACCCTAAAGGATAGAGCAGCCAAAACACAGGAAGAGAATGCATATAGTACACACCAGATACATTCACTGAATTGTCAAACTTGGACACTGTATGATCTCATCTTCATAAAGCCATTAATCTCAGGAACAGGAAACATAACAGGCTTTTCTAATACACAGAAGAATACAGAGACTTGGACAAAATGTAAAGGTGAAGAATTCATCCCAAATGAAACAAGATAAAGCCATGGCCAGTGATCTAAGTGAAACAGATATAAATAATTTGCCTGTTGGACAACTTAAAGCAACAGTCATAAGAATAGTTGCTGGGCTTAAGAAAGAATGGAAGACTTCAGGGAAGCCCTTACTGGAGAGAGAAAAGAGAGAAGAAATAATCAGAAATAAAAAATTCAATGACTAAAATTCGAAGCACACTTAATGAAATGGCCACAAGTTTGGAAGACTCTAAGGACAAATAAGTGACACAAAAGACAAAAATAATGCAAAATAATGAAGCTGGACAAAAGAAAGAAAGAATAATTATGCAACACGGTAAAAGACTTAGGGAATTCAGTCACTCCATCAAGCATAATAACATTGTCATTATAGGAGTCACACAAAAAGAAGAAAGAGAAAAGGTACAGAAAATGTATTTGAGAAAATCATAGCAGAAAACTTCCCTAATCTGGGAAAGGAAAAAGATACCCAAATCCAGAGGAGCACAGAGAACTCCCATCAAAATCAACAAAAGCAGGCCAACACCAAGACATATTAAAGTGAATTTGCAAAGTATAGTGATAAAGAAAACATCTTAAAAACAGCAAGTAAAACGAAGTGCCCCTAACTTATAAGGGAAGACTCATAAACCTAGTTGTAGATCTCTCTAGAGGAAAGTGGTAAGCCAGAAGAGAGTGGCATAATATATTCAACATGCTTAATGGGAAAAATATGCAACAAAGAATATACTGTCCAGCAATACTATCATTCAGAACAGAATGAAAGATAGTTTCCCAGACAAAAACTAAAGGAGTTTGTGACCACTAAACCAGTCCTCCAAGAAATATTAAAGGAAAATCTTTGAGTGGAAAGTGACAAGTAAGAGAAAATCAGAGAAAATCTCCAAAAATAATGACAAAGCAAGTAATAAAATGGCACTAAATACATATCTATCAATAATTACTATGAATGTAAATGGACCAGATGCTCCAATCAAAAGACTTAGGCTGTCAAAATGGATTCAAAACCCACATATATGTTGCTTACATGAGACTTATTTTAGAACTAAAAAACAGCTATAGATTGAAAGTGAGGTGATGAAGAAACATGTGTCTTCCAAATGGATATAAAAAGAAAGCCAGAGTAGAAATACTTCTATCAGACAAACTAGATTTCAAACCAAAGACCGTAACAAGAGATGAAGAAAGGCATTATAGCACACAAGGAGGACTATCTAAAAAGAAGACTTAACAATTGTAAGTATTTATGACCCCAAAAAAGGAGCATCCAAAGATATAAAACAAACACAAAGGAACTCATTGACAGTAATACAAAAATAGTAGGAGATGTTAACACCCCACTTACCTCAATGGATAGGTCATCCCAGCAGAAAATCAACAAACAAGAAATGGCTTTGAATGGAACACTGGGCCAGAGGGACTTAAAAGATATAGTCAGAAGATTTCATCCTAAAGCAGCAAAATAGACATTCTTTTCAAGTGCACCTGGGACACCCTCAGAATAGAACACAGACTAGGTCACAAATCATTCCTCAGTGGGTACAAAAAGTTTGAGACTGTACCGTGAATATTTTTTGACAACAACCCTATGAAACTTGAAATCAACTACAAGATAAAAATAAAAATAATTAATAATAATTAAACTAAACAAAAAACCTAAAATCAAACAAATAAACAAAACTGGAAGGACCACAAATACATGGAGGATAAACAACATGCTACTAAACAATGAATGGAGAGGGAGAAGCAAGATGGCAGAGGAGTAGACCTAAATTCATCTAGTTCCAGGAATTCAGCTGAATAGTTATCAAACCATTCTGAATACCTACAAACTCAACAGGAGATCAAAGAAAAGAATAGCAACAATTCGATGAACAGAGAAGTGACCACTTCTGGAAGGTAGGATGTGTGGAGAAGTGAATCCAAGGTGATATATAGGAAGATAGCTTGGGGAGTGAGCCTCCATCAGCCAGCTGCCAGCAAGTGATAGAACACCAAAGCACAAAATCAAAATTTTTAGAAGTTCTCTCTGCAAAGGGATGTCACTCCAGTGGCTAAGCAGGGAGTGGAATCCTCACTGGAACAGTATGGTCTCAGGACCCTCGGGGCACAGAAGGACTGGGGGTGCCTGAGTGCGGCAGTGCTCCCAGGTATTGGAGCAGGGAAGCTGGGTGCAAAGATGGAGCTGAGGAGTGGGCTCTCAGCTCAGGGTTGCCATAAACTGTTATCCAAGGAAGAGTTGGGTCACTACTTTTTGAGCAAGGACCCCACAAGTGACAGATCGAGAGAGACCCCACCCTTCCTTCAATGGGAGGAGAGGAGAGGAGTGTGCTGCAGGAATCTAATGGGTTTGGAGACTCCAAATGGAGCCATGTGCCAGAGATAGAAATGCTTAGTAATAGGCCAGGTAAGCACAGAGTACACTCAGAGACCAGGGAGACAGGAGTGGTTGACTGCTTTTCTCTGAAGATTCACAGAAGAGGGGGACCTCAAGCTCTTGGCTCCTTCAGGGCTGGAGATTGGAAAGCGGTCATTTTCATTCTCTAACTCCAAAGCTGTATGGAAAGCTTTCAAGGAACATAAGCCTCCAAGAGCAAACCTGAATAGATTACTTAGCCTGGGCCCTGGCAAGGGCTGTGCAGTTTTGCCTCAGTCAAAAGCATTTGAGAATAGCTACAACAGGCCCCTCCCTCAGAAGATCAGTAAGAATATCTGGACACGACCAAGTTTACCGATCAATGAGAAGTACAAAGCTCAAGCCCTAGAGGAATGTAGCACTTAGAATTTATGCATTCCACACCCACCCCCAATTATTCTTCAGTCTTTCAAAGTTAAATTTTTTAAATTTTCTTTTTTCTATTTTTTTAAGTTTTTCCTGTTTTAACCATCTTATCAATACCTTCTTTAAAATCTTTTTTAATTTTCATTTTTAGTCATATTCTACCCCTTCATTTTATTTAACTTTATTTTTTGTATATATACATAAATTTTTCCTTTTTTTTTTTTTTTAATTTTGGGATACAGGGCACCTGGGTGGCTCAGTGGGTTAAGCCTCTGCCTTTGGCTCAGGTCATGATCTCAGGGTCCTTGGATCGAGCCCCACATTGGGCTCTCTGCTCAGCAGGGAGCCTGCTTCCCCTCTCTCTCTCTGCCTGCCTCTCTGCCTGCTTGTGATCTGTGTCTATCAAATAAATAAATAAAATATTTAAAAAATAAATACATAAATTTTGGGTTACAGTTTCTTCTAACATACCAAAATATACCCTAAATCTAGTGTATGGCTTTATTCTAGCCTGCCACCTTATCATATTCTTTCCCCTTTTTAATTTTTTCCCCTTTTTTTCCAACTTCTTATCAATTCCTTTTTAAAAATATATATTTTTTAATTTTCATCTTCCATATTCTATATGGACTACTCCATTCCTTCATCATATTGCATCCCTTCATCATACTTACTGTCCTTTTTGTATATATATAAGTTTTTCTTTACTTAAAATTTTGGGAGGCAGTTTCTTCTAACAGACCAAAAACAACCAAAATCAAATATGTGGCTCTGTTCTATTCACCAGCCTAATCCTTTTTTTCCCCCTTTATTTTTCTGGTTGAAGTTCTCTTCTGATTTGTTTACAATATATTTTCCTGGGGTCGTTGTTACCCTTTTAGCATTTTGTTGTCTCATTCATCTATTCTTCTCTGGACAAAATGACAAAATGAAAATCTCACCTCAAAAAAAAAAAAAAAAAAAGAAGAACAAGAGTCAATACCAACTGCTAGGGACCATATCAATACAGCCATTAGTAAGTTGTCAGAACTAGAGTTCAGAATGACAATTATAAATATACTATCTGGGCTTGAAAAAAAGCATAGGAGATACTAGAGAATCCCTTTCTGTAGAAATTAAAGAAGTAAAATCTAACCAAGTTGAAATTTTAAAAAAAGTATTAATGAGGTATAATAAAAAATGGAAGCTCTTACTGCTAGGATAAATGAGGCTAAAGAGAGAATTAGTGATATAAAAGACCAAATGATAGAGAATAAAGAAACTGAGAAAAAGACAGGTAAACAACTACTGGATCATGAGGGGAGAGTACGAGAGATAAGTGATATCATAAAGTGAAACAATATTAGAATAATGGGGATTTCAGAAGAAAAAGAAAGGGGGGAGCAGAAGCTATATCAGAGCAAATTATAGTAGATAACTTCTCTAATTTGGGGAAAGAAACAGGCATCAAAATCCAGAAGGACACAGAATCCCCCCGCCAAATCAAGAAAAATAGGCCAACACCCTGTCCCTTAATAGCAAAACATAGTAGTCTCAGAGACAAAGAGAAAATCCTGAGAGCAGCTCAGGACAAGAGGTCTGTAACATACAATGGTAGAAGTGTTAGATTGGCAGCAGACCTACCCACAGACACCTGGCAGGCCACAAAGGACTGGCATGATGCATTCAGAGCATTAAACGAAAAAAATATGCAGACAAGAATACTTTATCCAGCTAGGCTGTCATTGAAAATAGAAGGAGAAATAAAGAGCTTCCAAGCCCAACAAAAACTAAGAGAATTTGCCAACACCAAACCGGTCTTCAGGAAATATTGAAAGGGGTACTCTAAGAAAAGAGACAGCCTAAATTAGCATAGAGCAGAAAGAAACAAAGACAATATAAAGTAACAGTCACATTACAGGCAATACAATGATACTAAATTCATATCTTTCAGTAGTTACCCTGAATGTAAATGGGTGAATGACCCAATCAAAAGACACAGGGTATCAGAATAGATAAAAACAAAAAAACAAAAAAACAAAAAAAGATATGCTGTCTGCAAGAGTCTCACATTAGACCAAAGACACCTCCAGATTTAAAGTGAGGGGGTAAAAAACAATTTACCATGCTAGTGGACATGAAAAGAAATCTGGGGTGGCAATCCCTATAACAGACCAATTAGATTTTAAACCAAAAACTATAATAAGAGATGAGGAAGGACACCATATTATGCTTTAAGTGTCCGTCCAACAAGAGGATCTAACAATTTTAAATATCTATGCCCCTAACATGGGAGCAACCAATTATGTCAACTAATTCATAACAAAATCAATGAAATTCATCAACAATAATATAATAGCAGTAGGGAATTTTGACACCTTCCTCACTGAAATGGAAAGATCATGAAGGCAAAAGATCAATAAGGAAATAAAGGCTTTAAATGACGCACTGGACAAGGTGGCTTTCACAGATACATTCAGAGCACTCTACCCCAAACAACAGAATACACATTTTTCTCTAATGTCATGGAACAGTCTCCAGAATAGATCATATCCTGGGTCATAAATCAGGTCTCAAATAGTACCAAAAGTTTGGAATCATCCCCTGCATGCTTTGAAATTAGAACTCAGCCACAGGAGAAAAGGTGGAATGAACCCAAAAACATGGAGGCTAAGGGGCATCCTACTAAAGAATGAATGGGTCAACCAGGGAATGAAAGAAGAATTTTTAAAAATCATGGAAACAAGTGAAAATGAAAACAGAACTGTTCAAAATATTTGCGATGCCACAAAGGTGATCCTTAGAGGAAAGTAAGGAGCTGGAGAAATAACAGCAAATAAAGCCTAAACCCAGAAGGAGAAGAGAAGTCATAAAGATCAGAGCAGAAATCAATGAAATAAAGATCTGAAGAACAGATTAATGAATCTAGAAGATGGTTCTTTGAAAGAATTAATAAGATTGATAAACCCCTGGCCAGACTTATCAAAGAGAGAAGAAAAAGGACCCAAATTAATAAAATCATGAGGGAAAGAGAGGAGATCACAACCAACAGCAAAGAAATACAAACAATTATAAGAACATATTATGAGCAGTTATAGGCTAGCAAATTAGACAATCTGAAAGAAATGGATGCATTCATAGAGAGGTATAAACTACCAAAACTGAACCAGGAAGAAATAGAAAATCTGAACAGACATATAACCAGTAAAGAAATTAAAGCAATCATAAAAAATTTCCCAGAAAACAAAAGAGCCCAGGGCCAGATGGCTTCCCAGGGGAATTCTGTGAAACATTTAAGGAAGATTTAATATATATTCTTCTGAAAATGGTCCAAAAAATTGAAATGGAAGGAAAACTTCCAAATTTATTTCATGCGGCCAGCATTACCTTGATCCCTAAACCAAAGACCCCATCAAAAAGAGAACTAGAGACCAATTTCCCTGATGAACATGGCTGCAAAAGTTCTCACCAACATCCTAGCCAATAGGATCCAAGAGTACATTAAAATGATTACTCACCATGACCAAGTGGGATTTATTCCTGGGCTGCAAGGTTGGTTTAACATCCACAAATCATTCAATGTGATACAGTATATTAATGAAAGAACAAGAATCATATGATCCTTTCAATAGATGTCAAAAAAGCATTTGATAAAGTACAGCATTCTTTCTTAATGAAAACTCTTCACAGTGTAGGGATAAAGGGTACATACCTCAATATCATCAAAGCCATCTATGAAAAACTCACAGAGAATATCATTCTCAATGGAGAAATACTGAGAGCTTTTCCCCTAAGTTCAGGAACATGTCAGGCATGTCCACTATCACCACTGCTATTCAATGTAGTACTAGAAGTCCTAGCCTCAGCAATCAGACTACAAAAAGAAACTGAGGTCATCCTAATCAGCAAAGAAGGAGTAAAACTATCACTCTTTGCAGATGATATGATACTTTATGTGGATAACCCAAAGACTCTACTCCAAAACTGCTAGAACTCATATAGGAATTCAGTAATGTGTCAGGATATAAAATCAGTACACAGAAATAAGTTGCATTTCTATAGACCAATAACAAGACAGAAGAAAGAGAAATTAAGGAGCCAATCCCATTTATAATTACATGAATAAACATGAGATACCTAGGAATAAATCTAACCAATGAGGAAAACAATCTGTAATCAGAAAACTATAAAATACTCATGAAAGAAATTGAGGAAGACACAAAGAAATGGAAAAATGTTCTATGCTCTTGGATTGGAAGAACAAATATTGTGAAAATGTCTATGCTACCTAAAGCAATCTACACGTTTAAGGCAATTCCTATCAAAGTACCATCCATTTTTTTCAAAGAAATGGAACAAATAATCCTAAGATTTATATGGAACCAGAAATGATCTCGAATAGCCAGAGGAACGTTTGAAAAAAAAAAAAAAGCCAAAGTTGGTGGCATCACAATTACAGACTTCAAGCTCTATTACAAAGCTGTTATCATCAAGACAGTATGGTACTGGCACAAAAACAGACACATAAATCAATGGAACAGAATAGGAAGCTCAGAAATAGACCCTCAACTCTATGGTCAATGAATCTTCGACAAAGCAGGAAAGAATGTCCAATTGAAAAAAAAGACAGTCTCTTTCAACAAATGGTGTTGGGACAATTGGACAGCCACATGCAGAATAATGAAACTGAACCATTTCCTTACACTACTCACGAAAATAGCCTCAAAATGAATGAAATACCTCAATGTGAGAAAAGACTCCATCAAAATCCTTAAGGAGAACACATTCAGCAAATTCTTCGACCTCAGCCATAGAAACTTCTTCCTAGGAACATCACCAAAGGCAAGGGAAGCAAAGGCAAAAATGAACTATTGGGACTTCATCAAGATCAAAAGCTTTTGCACAGCAAAGGAAATAGTCAACAAAACCAAAAGACAACTGACAAAATGGGAGAAGATATTTGCAAATGACATAACAGATCATGGGCTTGTATCCAAAATCTATAAAGAACTTATCAAATGAAACACCCAAAGAACAAATAATCCAATCAAGAAATTGATAGAAGACATGAACAGACATTTCTTCAAAGAAGACACCCAAATGACCAACAGACACAAGAAAATGTGCTCACTATCCCTCTGCATCAGGGAACTAAAAATCAAAACCACAGTGAGGTACCTTCTTACACAAGTCAGAATGGCTAAAATTAACAAGTCAGGAAATGAGAGATATTGGTGAGGATACAGAGAAAGGGGAACCCTCCTACACTGGAGACAAAGCATAAGATACTGTAAATCTCAGGAAACAATCTTATGTTTGCTGGAGGGGAGTGGGGTGAGAGGAATGGAGTGTCTGGGTGATGGAGAGTATGTGTTATGGTGGGTGCTGTGAATTGTATAAGACTTACAAATCACAGACCTGTACCCCTGAAAAAATAATACATTATACATTTTTCGAATAAAAAATGAATGGGTCAACTAGGAAATTAAAGAAGAAATGGGAAAATACTGGAAACAAAAGAAAATGAAAACACGAAGATTCAAATCCTTTGGGATCCAGCAAAACCATTACTATAAGGAAATGATGTAGCAATACAGGTGTACTTAATGAAGAAAGAAAGGTCTCAAAAAGGCAACCCAAACTTGCATGTAAACAAGCTCAAAAAAGAACAAAAACCAAAACCTAATTCCAGCAGGAAAAGGAAATGGTAAACTTAGAGCAGAGATAAATGGTACAGAAACTTAAAAAATAATAGCGCAGATCAATAAAACTAGGAGCTGGCTCTTTGAAAAAAATAATAAAATTGATTTAAAAATAACTGCATTTATAAAAAAGAAAAAAAAAGATCCAAATAAATAAAATCACAAATGAGAGAGGAGAAATTTAGAACCAACATCACAGAAATACAAACAAGTGTAAAAGAATATTATGAGAAACTATATACCAACATATTTAATAATCTGGAAGAAATAGATACAATATTAGAAACATATAAACTGTCAAAACTAAAAGAAGAAGAAATAGAAAACACGAACATACCAATAAACAGAAAAAGAATTGATTCAACAATAAAAAAATCTTCCAACAAACATAAGTACAGGGCCAGATGGCTCTACAGATGAATTCTACCAAACATTTATTTATTTTTTTAATTTTTTAAAAATTTAATTTAATTCAATTTTTTTCAGTGTTCCAAAATTCATTGTTTATGCACCACACCCAATGCTCCCTGCAGTACATGCACTCCATAATACCAACCACCAGGCTCACACAACCCCTCTCCCCTAGCCCCTCTAAAACGCTCAGTTTGTTTCTCAGAGTCCACAGTCTCTCATGGTTTCTCTCCCCCTCCGATTTCCCCCAACTCACTTCTCTACCAAAAAGAGTTAATTTAAAGAAGAGTTAATACCTCTTCTTCTTAAACTGTGCCTAAATATAGACATGGACAGAAAACTTCCACTGCACTCTACAGACCAGCCTCATTCTGATACCAAAACTAGATAAAGACTCTAATAAGATAGAGAACAACAGGCAAATATCTGTGAACATGGATGCAAAAATTTTCAATAAAACACTAGACAATCGAAATCTGATAGTACCTTAAAATAATCATTCACCATAATCAAGTGAGAATTATTCCTGGGTTGCAAGTGTGGTCCAGTGTTCATGAAACAATCAGTGTCATACACCACTTAATAAAAGAAAGGCTAGATCCAAATGATCCTTTCAATATATGCAGAAAAAAACATTTGACAAGCTACAACATCCATTCATGATAAAACCTTCCACAAATTAGAATTAGAGGGAACACACCTGAACATAAATGTCATCTATGAAAAACCCACCTCACATAGTATCATCCTCAATGGGGAAAAACTGAGAGCTTTTCTCCATGGTCAGGAACAAAAGAGGGATGTCAACTCTCATCATCATACTTAGTATATTACTAGAAGTCCTAGCCACAGCAATCACACAGTGATATAAAAGATAACAAAGAAATAGAACACATTCAAATTGTCATGGAGGAAGTCAAACTTTCGCTCCTTGCAGATGACATGATACTTTATATAGAAAACCCGAAAGACACAATCAAAATCTTGCTAGAACTGATAAATGAATTCAGTAAATTTGCAGGATATGGAATCAATGCACAGAAATCTGATGAATTTCTACACACAAATAATGAAGCAGCAGAAAGAGAAATTAGGGAATCAATCTCATTTACAATTGCAACAACAACAAAAAAATAAGATACCTAGGAATAAACCTAACCAAAGAGGTGAAGAACTTGTACTCTGAAAACCATAAAACATTGATGAAAGAAATAGAAGAGGACACCAAAAAATGCAAAAACTTTCCATTTCACGGATTGGAAGAACAAATATTGTTAAAATCTCTATATTACCCAAAGCAATCTACACATATAATGCAATCCAAATCAAAATACCACCAACATATTTCACAGAGTTAGAACAAAAAGTATTAAAATATGTATGGAAACCCAAAAGAAGCCAAATAGCCAAAGCAATTTTGTAAAATAAAAGAAAAGCTGGAGCCATTACAATTCCAGACTTCAAGTTATATTACAAAGCTGCAATGAAGAAGGCAATATGGTACTGGCACAAAAATAGACCCATAGATCAATGGAACAGAATTGGAAATCCAGAAATGAACCCACAGCCATATGGTCAATTAATTTTGGACAAACCAAGAAAGAATATCTGATGGGAAAAAGACAATCCATTCAATAAATGGTATTCTGAAACCTGGACAGCAATAGGCAAAAAAGGAAAATGGACCACATTCTTACACCATATACAAAATTAAATTCACAAAGGATGAAGAACCTAAATGTGAGAAGGGAAACCATTAAAATCCTAGAGATCACAGGCAATAATGTCTTTGACATTAGCCATAGCAACTTCTTACTACAAATGTCTCCTTAAGTAAAGGAAACAAAAGCAAAAATAAACAATTGGGACTACACACACACACACACACACACACACACACACACACACACACGCAGCATAATGAAGGAAACTATCAACAAAACTGAAAGACAATCTTCAGAGAAGATATTTAGAAATGAAATATCTGTTACAAGTTTAGTATCCAAAATATATAAAGAACTTATAAAACTTATAAGAATAATTCAAGGAACAAATAACCATTTAAAAAATGGGCAGAACACATAAATATAATTTTTCCAGAGAAGATATCCAGACACATAGAAAGATGCTCAGCATCACTCACCATCAGGGAAATACAAATCAAAACTACAATGAGATATCACTTCATACCTGTTAGAAAGGCTAAAATTAACAACACAGGAGATGACAGGTGCTGGTGAGAATGTGGGAAAAGGGGAACCCTCTTACACTGTTGGTGAGAAGGCAAATGGGTGTGGCCAGTCTGGAAACATTATGGAGGTTCCTCAAAATGTTAAAAAGAGAACTACCCTGGGATCCAGCTACTGTACTATTAGGTATTCACACAAAGAATACAAAAATAAAGATTTGAAGGGTTATATAAACCTCCATGTTTACAGCAGCATTGTCAACAACAGCCAAGCTAAAGAAAGAGTACAAATGTCCATTGACTGATGAATGGATAAAGAGGTAATGGTAGAGAGTCCAAGAAGGTGGAGGAGTAGGAGTCCTTAGTTGCCTCTGGTCCAACGACTTTAGCTAGATAGTTATCAAATGATCAGAACATCTGAAAACTCAACTGGAGATTAAAGAAAATAATAGCTACAACTCTATGAATAGAAAAGTGACCACTTTTTGCAAGGTTGGAGGTGAAAAGACATGAATCTGAGGTGGATATATATGGGATATATGGGAAGGTGGCTGGGGTGGGGGAGACTTTGTCGGCCTGCCACTGGTAGCAGGGCACAAAAATGGAACTTTTAGAAGTCTGCTATGGTGATGGAAGTCATTCATGCTGCCAAGTGAGGACAGATCCCTAGCTGGGGCAGTGTGGTCTCAGAATCCCTGGGTTCACAGAAAACTGGAGGTGCCTGAATGCAGCAGAGCTCCCAGGAATTGGAGCAGGGAAGCCACTGCAATCAGTGAACCCAGGAGCTGGATGTCAGCTTGGGGTTATCATACTGTGAACCATGGCACAGTCAGGCCACTGCTTTTTAACAGGGGCCTAAAAGCTCACAGAACTAGTGAGACTCTCCTACCTCCCATGAGAGGAACAGCACATGAGCTCACCTCTCTGAAGTGTTTGGAGACTTCAAATGGGGTCATGTCCCTGAGATAGAAAGGCATGGTCACAGGCCAGATGAGCATGGAGAGCAGCCAGAGACCAGGGAGGACGAAGTGATTGATGGCTTTTCTCTGAGGGCTCACTGAGAAATGAGGACCCTGAGCTTTTGGCCCTGAGATCAGAAATTGGGAGGTTGCCACTTTAATTCTCATCCTCTAAAGCTTCAGAGAAAGCTTTCAGGGAACAAAAGTCACATAGAGAAAACCAGAGCAGATTGCTTAGCCTGGCCCCCTGGTAGGGGCAGTACAATTCCAACTGGGACAAATACACTTGAGAATCAATGAAACAGGCCCCTCCCCCTGAAGATGAGAAAAAATATCCAGTCGAGACAAAGTTTACTGATCAATGAGAACTGCAAAACTCCAACATTAAGGAAATACAGTGCATAGAACTCATGCCTTTCCCCCCATCATTCTTTAGCTTTACAACTATAATTTTTTTCTTCTTCTTTTTTTCTTTTTAAAAAAATTTTCTTCTTTCCTTTTCAACAAATTTATTTTGTCAACTTCTTTTTAAAATCTTTTTTTAATTGTCATTTTTAGTTACATTCTATCCCTTTATTGTATTTAATGTTATTTTTGTATATATATGTTTTAATTTTTTTAAATTTTGTTATGCAGTTTCTTCTAACAGACCAAAATACACCAAAAATTAAGTGTAGGGTTCTATTCTAACCACTGGTCTGATCATATTCACTATTTTTTTCTCTTCTTCTGTTTTGTTTGTTGTTTTTTTGTTGTTGTTGTTTTGTTTTGTTTTGTTTTGTTAAAGTCTTTTTAAATTTTCATCTTTACAGTTACTTTCTATCCATTCAATATATTTAATTTTATATTTGTATATATATATATGTACATATATATATATATTTCTTTCTTTACAATATTGTGATGTAATTTTCTCTAACTGAACAAAATATACTCAGGAGGTAATATATTGTTCTGTTCTGTTCACCTATCTGTTTATATTCTTTCCTTTTTTTTGATGTTATTGTTTTTCTTTCTCTTTTGTTTTTTCTTGTCTTTTAATTTCCATTTTTACAGTTACAATCTATCCTTTCATTGTATTTAATCTTATCCTTGTACATATACAAGTTTTTTCTTCTTTACAATTTTGGGATCTAGTTTTCTAAAAAAACAGACCAAAATACATACAGAATCCAGAGTATTGTCCTATTCTGAATTCACTGTATTTAATTTTGTGATCACCAAACCAGGCCTACAAAACATACTAAAAGGGGTCCTCTAGGAAAGGAGAGCCCCAAAGTAACACAGAGCAGAAAGGAACAGAGACAATATAAAGTAATAGTCACTTTACAGGCAATGCAATGGCAATAAATTCATATCTTTCAATAGTTATTCTGAATGTGAACAGGCTAAATTCCCAATCAAAAGACACAGGGTATCAGGTTGAATAAAAAAGCAAGAGCCATCAATATGCTGTCTACAAGAGACTGATTTTAGAACCAAACACCTCCAGATTTAAAGCGAGGGGGTAGAAAACCATTTATCATGCTAATGGACATGGAAAAAAAAAGCTGGGATGGCAAGCTTTATATCAGACAAATTAGATTTTTAACCAAAGACTATTAATAAGAGAGGAATAAGTATGACACTATATCATACTTAAAACATTTCACCCAACAAAAATATCTAACAATTGTAAATATTTATGCCCCTAACATGGGAACAACAAATTATATAAACCTATTAATAGCAAAGTCAACGAAACACATCAATAATAACACAATAATAGTCAGGTATTTAACATCCCCCTCAGTGAAATGGACAGATCATCTAAGCAGAAAATCAACAAGGATATAAGGGCTTTGAATGAGACACTGGACCAGATGGATTTCACAGAATCATTCAAAACATTCCATCCCAAAGAAAAAGACACACATTCTTCTTGAGTGCACATGGATCTATTCTCCAGAATAGATCACATCCTGGGTCACAAATCAGGTCTCAAACAATAACAAAACATTGGGATCATTCTTTGCATATTTTCAGACCACAATGCTTTGAATCTGGAACTCAATCACAAGAGGAAAGCTGAAAGAACTCAAATATGTGAAGACCAAAGAGCATCCTACCAAAAAATGAATGGATCAACCAGGAAGTGAAAGATGAATTTTAAAAATTCATGGAAACAAATGAAAATGAAAACACAACTGTTCAAAGTCTTTGGGATGCAGAAAGGCAGTCCTAAGAGGGACGTATATAGCACTGCAAGATTTTCTCAAGAAACAAGAAAGGTCTCAAATGCACAACCTAACTCTATAACTAAAGGAGTTGGAGAAAGACAGCAAAGAAAGGTTAAACCCAGCAAGAGAAGAGAAATAATAAATATTAGAGCAGAAATCAATAAAGTAGAAACCAAAAGAACAGTAGAACAGATCAATAAAACTAGAAGATGGTTCTTTTAAAGAATAAGATTGATAAACCTCTGGACAGACTTATCAAAAGAAAAAGAGAAAGCCCATAATAAATAAAAACATGTATGAAAGAGGAGAGATCACAACCAACACCAAAGAAATTATACGAACATATTGTGGGTCAACTTTTTTTTTAAAGATTTTATTTATTTATTTGACAGACAGATCACAAGTAGGCAGAAAGGTAGGCAGAGAGAGAGAGGGAAGCAGGCTCCCTCCTGAGCAGAGATCCTGATGTGGGGCTCGATCCTAGGACCCTGAGATCATGACCTGAGCTGAAGGCAGAGGCTTAACTCACTGAGCCACCCAGGAGCCCCTGGGTCAACTTTTTTGCCAACAAATTAGGCAATGGAAGAAATGGATGCATTCTTAGAGACTACCAAATCTGAAAAAGAAGAAATAGAAAACCTGAACAGACCCATAACCAGTAAGGAAATTGAATCAGTAGTTAAAAACTTCCCCAAAACACAAGAACCCAAGGCCAGATGACTTCCCAAAGGAATTCTACATTTAAAGAAGAATTGATATATATTCTTCTGAAACTGTTCCAAAAAATAGAAATGGAAAGAAAACTTCCAAACTCTCTATGAGGCCAGCGTTACCTTGATTCCAAAAGAAGGCAAAGACCCCACCAAAATGGAAAATTACAGTCCAATATCTCTGATGAACATGGATGCAAAAATTCTCCCCAAAATACTAGTCAATAGAATCCAACAGTACATAAAAAGGGTTATTCTCCATGACCAAATGGGATTTATTCCTGGACTGCAAGAATGATTCAACAATCACAAGTCCATCAATGTGATGCACTACATTAAGAAAAGAAAGGGCAAGAATCACATGATCCTCCCAATAGATGCAGAAAAAGCATTTGAGAAAATACAACATCCTTTTTTGATTAAAATTCTTCACAGTGTAGGGAAAGAGGTATCAGGCCTCAACATCATAAAAGCCATCTAAGAAAAGCCCACAGCAAATATCATTTTCGATTAGCAAAAACAGAAGTTTTCCCCTAAGGTCAGAAACATGGCAGGAATGTCCACTATCACCACTGGTGTTCAACATAAAACTAGAAGTCCTAGCCTTAGCAATTAGACAATAAAAAGAAATAAAAGTCATCCAAATCATCAAAGAAGGAAAACTCTCACTCTTCACCACTCTATGTGGAAAACTCAAAGGACTCCACCCCAAAATTGCTAGAACTCATATAGGAATTCAGTAAAATGGCAGGACATAAAATCAATGCACAGAAATCAGTTGCATTTCTAAATACAAACAATGAGAGAAGAAAGAGTAATTAAGAGAGATTAATTTAATTAATTAAGTAAGTTAGTAAATAAGGAGAAAATAAATCCCATGTACAATTGCACCAAAACCCATAAGATATACCTAGGAATAAATCTAACCTAAGAGGTAAAGGATCTGTACTCAAAAAGCATAGAATACTAATAAAAGAAATTGATAAAAATACAAAGAAATGGAAGATGTTCCACGCCCATGGATTGCAGGAACAGATATTGTTAAAATGTCTATGCTACCTAGAGCAACCTATACATTCAGGGCAATCCCTATCAAAATACCATCAATTTTTTCACAGAACTGAAACAAGTAATCCTAAAATTTATATGGAATCAGAAAAGACCCTGAATGGCTAGAGGAATGTTGAAAAAGAAAACCAAAACTGGTGACATCACAATGTTGGACTTCAAGTTCTATTACAAAGCTGTCATCATCAAGACAGTATGGTACCGGCACAAAGACAGGCACATAGATCAATGGAACAGAATAAAGAATCCAGAAACAGTCCCTCAATTCCATGGTCAACTAATCTTTGGCAAAGCAGGAAAAAATATCCAATGGAAAAAAAAGACAAGTCTCTTCAATAAATGTTTTTTTGGAAAATTGGACAACCACATGTAGAAGAATGAAATTGGATCATTTCTTTATACTCCACACAAACATAGACTCAACAATGGATGAAAGACCTCAGTGTGAGACAGGAATCCATCAAAATCCTAGAGACAGCACAAGCAGCTACCTCTTTGACCTTGGCCACACCAACTTCTTGTCAGACACATCTCAAAAGGCAAGGGAAACAAAGGCAAAAAAACAAACTATTTGGACTTCATCAAGATAAAAAGTTTGCACAGCGAAGGAAACAGTCAACAAAACCAAAAGACAACTGACAAAATGGGAGAAGATATTTGAAAATATAATATCAAAAAAAGGACTGGAATCCAAGATTTATAAAGAATTTGTCAAACTTAACACCCAAAGAACAAATAATCCAATCAAGAAATGGGCAAAAGATATGAACAGATATTTCTCCAAAGAAGTCATCCAGGTGGCCAGCATACACATGAAAAGTGCTCAACATCACTCGACATCAGGGAAATACAAATCAAAATTACAATGAGATATCACCTCACACCAGTCAGAATGGTTAAAATTAACAAATCAGGAAACAACAGTCCTTGGCAAAGGTGCAGAGAAAGGGGGACCTTCCTATACTGTCACTGCAAGATGGTACAGCCACTCTGGAAAACAGTGTGGAAGTTCCTCAAAGAGTTGAAAATAGAGCTACCCTGTGTCCCAGCAATTGCACTACTGGGCAAGGGGGCATCTGCACCCCAATGTTTATAGCAGTAATGTCCACAGTAAACAAACTATGGAAAGAGCCTAGATATCCATTGACAGACGAAGATGAAGAAGATGTGGTATATATATTTTTTATATTTTTATATTCATACATATGTACTTTTATATTTATACATATAGACACACATATATGTATATGTATGTATGCACACACACACACACACACATACAATGGAATATGCAGTCATCAAAAAAAATGAAAAATTGCCCTTTGCAACAACATGAATGGAACTGGAGGGAAATAAGTCAGTCAGAGAAAGATAATTATCATATGATCTCACTGATATGTGGAATTTAAGAAACATAGCAGAGGATCATAGGGTAAGGGAGGAAAAAAAATGAAACAAAATGAAGCCAGGAAGAGAGAAAAACCTAAAGAGTCTCTATAGGAAACAGAGGATTGCTGGAGGGGAAGTGGTGTCAGGGAATGGGTTAACTGGGTTATGGACATATGTTGTAATGAGCACTGGGTTTTCTGTAAGACTGATGAATCACATACCTGTATCCCTGAAACAAATAATACATTATATGTTAACAAATTCAATTGACATTTTTTAAAAAAAGAGTAATGGTATATATACATGATGGAATATTATTCAGCTATAGAAACAAATGAAATTTTACCATTTGCAATGATGTGGATAGAGCTAGAACCTTAGGGTAAGCAAAATAAGTCAGCCAAAGAAAGACAAATACCATATGATTTCACTCATATACGGAATTTAAGAAACAAAACAAATGAACATGGGGAGTAAAAGGAAGAAAACCAAGAAACACATCTATAGCTGTTGAGGACAAACTAATGGTACCAGAGGGGAGGTGGGCAGGAAGGTGGATTAAATAGGTGATGAGGATAAAGGAAGGCACTTGTGAAGAGCACCTGATGTTTTATGTGATTGTTGAATCATTGAATTCTAAATCTAAACCTAAAATTACAGTGGATTTTAACTAACCGGAATTTAATAAAAAATGAGAAAAAATAGAAATGTGATGGGTTTTGTACACTGATTTTGTATCCTATGACCTTACTGGATTCATTTATTAGTTCTAGTATTTTTTTTAAGTGAGGTCTTTATTGTTTTCTATATATAGTATCATGTCACCACCAAATAGTGAATGTTTTGCTTCTTTTTTACCAATTTGGATGTCTTTTATTCCTCTTGATTTCTTGAATGCTATGGCTAGGACTTCCAGTATAATGTTTAATAAAAGTGGTGAGAGTGGATATCCTTACTTTGTTCTTGATCTTTGATGAAAACTCTGTTTTTCCTCATTGAGGATGGTGTTAGCTATGGATTTAAATATATATGGCCTTTGTTAGGTTGAAGTATATTCCTTTTAAACCTACTTTGTTGATGTTGTTTTTCATGAATGGTTGTTTTTGTCAAATGCTTTTCTGCATCTATTGAAATGATCACATAGCTTTTATATTTTCTCTTAATAATGCGATGTATCATTTTGTATGATTTGTGAATATTGGCCCATCTTTGCATCTTAGGAATAAATCATTCTTGATCATGGTGAATAATTTTAATGTATTGTTGTATGTTGTCTGCTAATATTTGTTGAGGATATTTGCATCCATGTTCATCTGAGATATTAGCGTATAGTGTCCTCTCTCTCTCTCTCTCTCTCTCTATTTTTTTTTTTTTTTTTGGTAGTGCATTTAACTGGTTTTGGTGCCAGGGTAATGCTGGCCTCACACAATGGATTTGGAAGTTTTCTTTCCTCTTCTATTTTTTGGAATAATATGAGAAGAACAGGTGTTAATTCTTCCTTCTTTCTTTCTTTCTTTATTTAAATTCAAGTGAGTTAATACAGTGTATTATTCAAATCAGGGATAGAGTTTAGTGATTCATCAGTTGCTTATAACACCTAGTGCTCATTCCATCAAGTGCTCTTCTTAATGCCCACCAGCCAATTACCCTCCCCACACTCCTCCCCTCCAGAAACTCTCAGTTTTTTCATATAGTTAAGCATCTCTAATTTTTCTCCCTCTCTGGTTTTTTTTTAAGATTTTATTTATTTATTTGTCAGAGAGAGAGAGAGAGAGAGCACAGGCAGACAGAGTGGTAGAGGGAGAAGCAGACTCCCTGAGGAGCAAGGAGCCCGACACGGGACTCGATCCCAGGACCCTGGGATCATGACCTGAGCCGAAGGCAGCTGCTAACCAACTGAGCCACCCAGGCGTCCCTCCCTCTCTGTTTTTATCTTATTTTATTTTTCCCTTCCTTCCCCTGTGTTCATCTGTGTTTTTTTCTGAAATTCCACATATGAGGGAAATCATACAGTATTTGTTTTTTTCTGACTTATTTCACTTAACATAATACCATCTAGTTCTATCCATGTCATTGCAAATAGCAAGATTTCATTCTTTTTGGTAGCTGAGTAATATTCTAGTGTGTGTGTGTGTGTGTGTGTGTGTGTGTGCACACGTGCACACACATGCATATACATACACATTTATACATATACATACACACACACATATATACAGATGGGTTAAATATATGAATATGATGTGATATATATCACAGATTCTTAATCCATTCATCTGTTGATGGACATCTAGAATCTATAATTTGGTTACTGTGGTACTGTGAACGTTTTTACTGTAAATATTGGAAGGTATGTGCAATTGCTGGATCCTAGGTTAGCTCTATTTTGAACTTTTTGAGGAACCGCCATACTGTTTTCCAGAGTGGCTGCACCAATTTGCATTCCTACCAACAGTGTAAGAGGGTTTCCCTTTATCTGCATCTTCACCAACATCTGTTGTTTCCTGATTTGTTAATTTTAGGCATTCTGACTGGTATGAGGTGTTATCTCATTGAGGTTCTGATTTGTATATCCCTGATGCTGGGTGATGTTGAGCACTTTTCCATGTCTGCTGGCCATCTGGATATCTTCTTTGAAGAAATGTCTGTTCTTGTCTGCTGCCCATTACCTGACTGGATTTTTTGGGTTTGGGTGTTATATCTGGTTAAGTTCTTTTTAGATTTTGCAAACTAGCCCTTTATCTGATAAGACACTTGGAATGTCTTCTCCCAATCTGCAGGTTGTCTTTTAGTTTTGCTGACTCTTTCTTTTTCCATGCAAAAGTTTTTGATCTTATGAAGTCCCAATAGTTCATTTTTGCTTTTGTTTCCTTTGCCTTTGGAGACCTGACTAGCAAGAAATTTTTCTGGCGGAAGTTGAAGAGGTTGCTGCCTATGTTCTTCTACAGGATTTTAATGATTCTTGTTTCACATTTAGGTCATTCATCCATTTTGAGTTTATTTTTGTGTATGGGCTAAGGAAGTGGTCCATTTTCATTGGTCTACATGTTACTGTCCAGTTTCCCCAACACTGTCTTTTTTTCATTAGATATCCTTTCCTGCCTTGTTTAAGATTACTTGACCAGGGGGTCCATTTCTGGCTTCTCTGATCCACTGATCAGTGTGTTTTCTTTGTGCCAGTACCATACTGTCTTGATGATTATAGCTTTGTAATGCAGCTTGAAGTATGGAACTGTGATGACTCCAGCTTGGGTTTTCTTTTTCAACATTACTTTGGCTATTTGAGGTCTTTTCTGGTTCCATACAAATTTTAGAATTGTTTGTTCCAGCTCTCTGAAAAATGCTGGTGTTATTTTTATATGGATTGCATTGAATGTATAGATTGCTTTGGGTCATATATTTTTTAACATTATTTCTCCCAATCCATAAACATGGGATGTTTTCCATTTTTTGTGTCTCAATTTCCTTCATAAGTGTTTCTAGTTTTTTTTCTCTCTCAGCTATTTCTTTTTTTAAAATTTTTTATTTAATTTCTTTTCAGTATAACTATTTCATTTTTATGCACCACACCCAGTTCTCCATGCAACACATGCCCTCCATAATACCCACCACTAGGCTTCCCCAACCTTCCACCCACCTTCCTTTCAAAACCCTCAGATTGTTTTTCAGAGTCCATAGTCTCTCATGGTTCATCTCCCCCTCCAATTTCCCTCAACTCCCTTCTCCTCTCCATCTTGCCATATCCTCCGTGTTATCTCTTATGCTCTACAAATAAGTGTTTCTAGTTTTCAGAGTACAGATCTTCTACCTCTTTGGTTAGATTTATTCCCAGGTATCTTATGGGTTTTGGTGCAATTGTAAATGTGATTGAGTCTTTGCTTTCTCTTTCTGTTGGTTTATTATCATTGTATAGAAATGCAACAGAAGAGGAGGAGTGAAGATGTCAGAGAAGTAGCAGGCTGAGACTACTTCAGGTAGCGGGAGATCAGCTAGATAGCTTATCTAAAGATTGCAAACACCTACAAATCCAACGGGAGATCGAAGAGAAGAAGAACAGCAATTCTAGAAACAGAAAATCAACCACTTTCTGAAAGGTAGGACTGGCGGAGAAGTGAATCCAAAGCGACGGGAAGATAGACCGCGGGGGGAGGGGCCAGCTCCCGGCAAGCGGCGGAGCAGCTGAGCACAAAATCAGGACTTTTAAAAGTCTGTTCTGCTGAGGGACATCGCTCCAGAGGCTAAACCGGGGTGAAGCCCAGGCGGGGTCAGTGTGGCCTCAGGTCCCGCTGGGTCACAGAAGGATCGGGGGTGTCTGAGTGTCGCAGAGCATACAGGTATTAGAAAGGGGAAGCCGGCTACAGAGACAGAGCCGAGGAGTAAGCTCTAAGCTTGGGGTTACCTTGAACCAGTTGCAGGCTCGGTCAGCTCGGAGTGCGGCCGGAGGCCAGGGTGACGGGAGTAATTGGGCACTGTTCTCTGAGGGCACACTGAGGAGTGGGGCCCCGGGCTCGCGGCTTCTCCGGGCTGGAGACCGGGAGGCCGCCATCTTCATTCCTGCCCTCTGGAACTCTACAGAAAGCGCTCAGGGAACAAAAGCCCCGAAAACAAACCCAAGCGGATTACTCAGACCAGCCCCAGGTAAGGGCAGTGCAAATCCGCCTGGGGAAAAGACACTTGAGAATCACTACAACAGGCCCCTCCCCCAGAAGATCAACAAGAAACCCAGCCAGGACCAAATTCACCTACCAAGGAGTGCAGTTTCAATACCAAGGAGAGCAGCGGAATTCCAGAGAAGGAGAAAGCAAAGCCCGGAACTCATGGCTTTCTCCCCATGATTCTTTAGCCTTGCAGTTAATTTAATTTTTTTTCTTTTTCAATTTTTTTTTCTTCTTCTGCTAAATATTTTAACTTTTACCCTTTTCTTTTTTAACGTTTTTTAACTAGTTTATCTAATATATATATATATTTTTTCCTTTTTATATTTTTTCTTTATTGGTTTTTTTTTTTAATTGTTTCTTTTTTTGTTCTCTTTCTGAATCTCTTTTTATCCTCTTTCTCCCCCCTCACGATTTGGGATCTCTTCTGATTTGGCTAAAGCATATTTTCCTGGGGTTGTAGCCACCCTTTTAGTATTTTACTTTCTCCTTCATATACTCTTATCTGGACAAAATGACAAGGCAGAAAAATTCATCACAAAAAAAAGAACAAGAGGCAGTACCAAAGGCTAGGGACCTAATCAATACAGACATTGGTAATATGTCAGACCTAGAGTTCAGAATGACGATTCTCAAGGTTCTAGCCGGGCTCGAAAAAGGCATGGAAGATATTAGAGAAACGCTCTCAGGAGATATAAAAGCCCTTTCTGGAGAAATAAAAGAACTAAAATCTAACCAAGTTGAAATCAAAAAAGCTATTAATGAGGTGCAATCAAAAATGGAGGCTCTCACTGCTAGGAAAAATGAGGCAGAAGAAAGAATTCGTGATATAGAAGACCAAATGACAGAGAATAAAGAAGCTGAGCAAAAGAGGGACAAACAGCTACTGGACCACAGGAGGAGAATTCGAGAGATAAGTGACACCATAAGACGAAACAACATTAGAATAATTGGGATTCCAGAAGAAGAGGAAACAGAGAGGGGAGCAGAAGGTATATTGGAGAGAATTATTGGAGAGAATTTCTCTACTATGACAAAGGGAACAAGCATCAAAATCCAGGAGGTGCAGAGAATCCCCCTCAAAATCAATAAGAATAGGTCCACACCCCGTCACCTAATAGTAAAATTTACAAGTCTTAGTGACAAAGAGAAGATCTTGAAAGCAGCCCGGGACAAGAAGTCTGTAACATACAATGGTAAAAATATTAGATTGGCAGCAGACTTATCCAAGAGACCTGGCAGGCCAGAAAGAGCTGGCATGATATATTCAGAGTACTAAACGAGAAATCATGCAGTCAAGAATACTATATCCAGCTAGGCTATCATTGAAAATAGAAGGAGAGATTAAAAGCTTCCAGGACAAACAAAAACTGAAAGAATTTGCAAATACCAAACCAGCTCTACAGGAAATATTGAAAGGGGTCCTCTAAGCAAAGAGAGACCCTAAAAGTAGTAGATCAGAAAGAAACAGAGACAATATACAATAACAGTCACCTTACAGGCAATACAATGGCACTAAATTCATATGTCTCAATACTTACCCTGAATGTTAATGGGCTAAATGCCCAATCAAAAGACACAGGGTATCAGAATGGATAAAAAAACAAAACCCATCTATATGTTGCCTACAAGAAACTCATCTTAAACCTGAAGACACCTCCAGATTTAAAGTGAGGGGGTGGAAAAGAATTTACCATGCTAATGGACATCAGAAGAAAACAGGAGTGGCAATCCTTATATCAGATCAATTAGACGTTAAGCCAAAGACTATAATAAGAGATGAGGAAGGACACTATATCATACTCAAAGGAACTGTCCAACAAGAAGATCTAACAATTTTAAATATCTATGCCCCTAACGTGGGAGCAGCCAACTGTATAAACCAATTAATAACAAAATCAAAGAAACACATCGACAATAATACAATAATAGTAGGGGACTTTAACACTCCCCTCACTGAAATGGACAGATCATCCAAGCAAAAGATCAACAAGGAAATAAAGGCCTTAAATGACACACTGGACCAGATGGACATCACAGATATATTCAGAACATTTCATCCCAAAGCAACAGAATACACATTCTTCTCTAGTGCACATGGAACATTCTCCAGAATAGATCACATCCTCGGTCCTAAATCAGGTCTCAACCTGTATCAAAAGATTGGGATCATTCCCTGCATATTTTCAGACCACAATGCTCTGAAGCTAGAACTCAATCACAAGAGGAAATTTGGAAAGAACCCAAATACATGGAGACTAAACAGCATCCTTCTAAAGAATGAATGGGTCAACCAGGAAATTAAAGAAGAGTTGAAAAAATTCATGGAAACAAATGATAATGAAAACACAACGGTTCAAAATCTGTGGGACACAACAAAGGCAGTCCTGAGAGGAAAATATATAGCAGTACAAGCCTTTCTCAAGAAACAAGAAAGGTCTCAGGTACACAACCTGACCCTACACCTAAAAGAGCTGGAGAAAGAACAAGAAAGAAACCCTAAACCCAGCAGGAGAAGAGAAATCATAAAGATCAGAGCAGAAATCAATGAAATAGAAACCAAAAAAACAATAGAACAAATCAACGAAACTAGGAGCTGGTTCTTTGAAAGAATTAATAAGATTGATAGACCCCTGGCCAGACTTATCAAAAAGAAAAGAGAAAGGACCCAAATAAATAAAATCATGAATGAAAGAGGAGAGATCACAACTAACACCAAAGAAATACAGAAAATTGTAAGAACATACTATGAGCAACTCTACGCCAACAAATTTGACAATCTGGAAGAAATAGATGCATTCCTAGAGACATATAAACTACCACAACTGAACCAGGAAGAAATAGAAAGCCTGAACAGACCCATAACTAGTAAGGAGATTGAAACAGTCATCAAAAATCTCCAAACAAACAAAAGCCCAGGGCCAGATGGCTTCCCGGGGGAATTTACCAAACATTTAAAGAAGAACTAATTCCTATTCTCCTGAAACTGTTCCAAAAAATAGAAATGGAAGGAAAACTTCCAAACTCTTTTTATGAGGCCAGCATCACCTTGATCCCAAAACCAGACAAGGATCCCATCAAAAAAGAGAACTACAGACCAATATCCTTGATGAACACAGATGCAAAAATTCTTGCCAAAATACTAGCCAAGAGGATTCAACGGTACATTAAAAGTATTATTCACCTCGACCAAGTGGGATTTATTCCAGGGCTGCAAGTTTGGTTCAACATCCGCAAATCAATCAATGTGATACAACACATTAATAAAAGAAAGAACAAGAACCATATGATACTCTCCATAGATGCTGAAAAAGCATTTGACAAAGTACAGCATCGTTTCCTGATCAAAACTCTTCAAAGTGTAGGGATAGAGGGCACATACCTCAATATTATCAAAGCCATCTATGAAAAACCCACCGCAAATATCATTCTCAATGGAGAAAAACTGAAAGCTTTTCCGCTAAGGTCAGGAACATGGCAGGGATGTCCGTTATCACCACTGCTATTCAACATAGTACTAGAAGTCCTAGCCTCAGCAGTCAGACAACAAAAGGAAATTAAAGGCATCCAAATCGGCAAAGAAGAAGTCAAACTATCACTCTTTGCAGATGATATGATACTATATGTGGAAAACCCAAAAGACTCCACTCCAAAACTGCTAGAACTTGTACAGGAATTCAGTAAAGTGTCAGGATATAAAATCAATGCCCAGAAATCAGTTGCATTTCTCTACACCAACAACAAGACAGAAGAAAGAGAAATTAAGGAGTCCATCCCATTTACAATTGCACCCAAAACTATAAGATACCTAGGAATAAACCTAACGAAAGAGACTAAGAATCTATACACAGAAAACTACAAAGTACTCATGAAAGAAATTGAGGAAGACACAAAGAAATGGAAAAATGTTCCATGCTCCTGGATTGGAAGAATAAATATTGTGAAAATGTCTATGCTACCTAAAGCAATCTACACATTTAATGCAATTCCTATCAAAGTACCATCCTTTTTTTTCAAAGAAATGGAACAAATAATCCTAAAATTTATATGGAACCAGAAAAGACCTTGAATAGCCAAAGGAATATTGAAAAAGAAAGCCAAAGTTGGTGGCATCACAATTCCGGACTTCAAGCTCTATTACAAAGCTTTCATCATCAAGACAGCATGCTACTGGCACAAAAAACATGTCAGCATGCTACTGACACATAGATCAATGGAACAGAATAGAGAGCCCAGAAATAGACCCTCAACTCTATGGTCAACTAATCTTCGACAAAGCAGGAAAGAATGTCCAATGGAAAAAAGCCTCTTCAATAAAGGATGTTGGGAAAATTGGACAGCCACATGCAGAAAAATGAAATTGGATCATTTCCTTACACCACACACGAAAATAGACTCAAAATGGATGAAGGATCTCAACGTGAGAAAGGAATCCATCCAAATCCTTGAGGAGAACACAGGCAGCAACCTCTTCGACCTCAGCCGCAGCAACATCTTCCTAGGAACATCGCCAAAGGCAAGGGAAGCAAGGGCAAAAACGAACTATTGGGATTTTATCAAGATCAAAAGCTTTTGCACAACAAAGGAAACAGTTAACAAAACCAAAAGACAACTGACAGAATGGGAGAAGATATTTGCAAAAGACATATCAGATAAAGGGCTAGTGTCCAAAATCTATAAATAACTTAGCAAACTCAACACCCAAAGAACAAATAATCCAATCAAGAAATAGGCAGAGGACATGAACAGACATTTCTGCAAAGAATACATCCAGATGGCCAACAGACACATGAAAAAGTGCTCTGCATCACTTGGCATCAGGGAAATACAAATCAAAACCACAATGAGATATCACCTCACACCAGTCAGAATGGCTAAAATTAACAAGTCTGGAAATGACAGATGCTGGCGAGGATGCGGAGAAAGGGGAACCCTCCTACACTGTTGGTGGGAATGCAAGCTGGTGCAACCACTCTGGAAAACAGCATGGAGGTTCCTCAAAATGTTGAAAATAGAACTACCCTATGACCCAGCAATTGCACTGCTGGGTATTTACCCTAAAGATGCAAACATAGTCATCCGAAGGGGCACGTGCACCCGAATGTTTATAGCAGCAATGTCTACAATAGCCAAACTATGGAAAGAACCTAGATGTCCATCAACAGACGAATGGATAAAGAAGATGTGGTATATATTCACAATGGAATACTATGCAGCCATCAAAAGAAATGAAATCTTGCCATTTGCGATGACGTGGATGGAACTAGAGGGTATCATGCTTAGCGAAATAAGTCAATCGGAGAAAGACAACTATCATATGATCTCCCTGATATGAGGGAGAGGAGATGCAACATGGGGGCTTAAGAGGGTAGGAGAAGAGTAAATGAAACAAGATGGGATTGGGAGGGAGACAAACCATAAGTGACTCTTAATCTCACAAAACAAACTGAGGGTTGATGGGGGGATGGGGGTTGGGAGAAGTGGGGTGGGATTATGGACATTGGGGAGGGTATGTGCTATGGTGAGTGCTGTGAAGTGTGTAAACCTGGCGATTCACAGACCTGTACCCCTGGGGATAAAAACGTATTATATGTTTATAAAAAATAAAATTAAAAAAACAAAAAAAAAAACAAACAAACAAAAAAAAGAAATGCAACAGAATTCTCTGCATTAATTTTAAATCGTGCAACTTTGTACATGCTTTTATTAGATATAGCAATTTTTTGGTGGAGTCTTTGGATGTTCTACATAGAGTATCATGTTGTCTGCAAATAGTAAAAGTTTGATTTCTTCCTTGCTTTTTTGGATACCTTCTATTTATTTTTGTTGTCTAAAGGCTGAGGCTAGGATGTCCAGTTCTATGTTAAATAATAATGGTGAGAGTGGACATCTCTGTTTTGTTCCTTACAATAAAGGAAAAGCTTTCCATTTTTCCCCACTGAGGATGATATTAGCTGCGGGTCTTTCATATACAGCTTTAATGATGTTGAGTTATGTTCTATCTATCCTTACTTTGTTGAGGGTTATTTTTTTAAATTTTTTAAATAATTTTCAGTGTAACAGTATTCATTGTTTTTGCACCACACCCAGTGCTCCATGCAACCCATGCCCTCTCTAATACACACCACCTGGTTCCCCCAACCTCCCACCCCCTGCTCCTTCAAAACCCTCAGAGTGTTTTCAGAGTCCATAGTTTAATCAGGAATGGATCCTGTATTTTGTCAAATGCTTTTTCTACATCCATTGAGAGGATCATATGGTTCTTATCCTTTCTTCTCTTAATACGATGTATCTCATTGATTGATTTGCAGATATTGAACTACCTCTGCAGACCAGGAATAAATCCCACTTGATCATAATGAATAATTCCTTTCATTTATTGTTGAATTCAATTTGCAAGTATCTTGTTGAGAATTTTTGCATACATGTTCATCAGTGATATCAGCCTGGGATTCTCCTTTTCAGTAGAGTCTTTGCTGGTTTGGGAATTAAGGTAATGCTGGCTTCAGAACAAATATAGAAATTTTCTTTCCATTTGTACTTTTTTGTTACAGTTTGAAAAAAGTAAGTATTAACTCTTCCTCAAAAGTGTGGTAGAATTCCCCTGGGAAGCTATCTGCCCCAGGACTTTTGTTTGCTGGGAGATTTTTGAAGCAATTATCATAATCAAGTCAAATTAATATAACCATCAGTTCACATAGTTATTGGTATGTACGTATAGTATTTCTGTATGTATTTAGATGAGAATGCTTATGCTTTGCAGTCTTTGCAAATTTCAAGTATCAATATAGTATTATTAACTGTAGTCCCTATGCTGTACATTAGGTCTTCAGAATTTATTTATTTTATATCTGAGAACTTACATCCTTTGACTCACATCCCCCCATTTCCCTTATTTCCAGCCCTGGCAACTATCATTCTGTTCTGTTTCTATAAATTCACCTTTTTTTTTCAGATGCAACATGTAAGTGACACCATATGGTATTTGTCTTTCTCCATATTGTTTATTTATTCAGTGTAATGCCCTTCAGATTCAAACATGTCATTGCAAATAGATTTTATTTTCCTTTTTTTTTAGCATTTAATACTATTCCATTGTGCATGTGTACATGTGTGTATGTACATATTTACAATATTCTCTTTATCCTTTAATCCTTTAATAGAAACTTTATTTGATTCCATAACCTGGTTAAGGTGGATAATGTTGCTATGAATATGTAAATTAAGGTACTTCTTCAATATACTTACTTTATTTCCTTTGAATATATACCAAGAAGTGGGGTTGCTTAATCATATACTGATTCTATTTACCCTTTTTAAAGAAACATCTATACTGTTTTCTATAATGACTACAAATTACATTCCTACCAACAGTGTACAAAGTTCCCTCTTCTGCACACCCACTCCAACACTTATCTTTTTTATAATGGCCATTCTAACAGGTGTGAGTTATTTGATATTTTGGATATTAACTCCTTTACATGGTTTACAAATGTTTTCCCTTACTCTGTAGGTTGTGTCTTCACTCCATTGAAGCTTTTTAGTTTAATATATCTCCACTTGTTTATGTTTGCTTTTGTTGCCTGTGCTTTGGGAGTCATATCAAAAAAATTGTTGGCAAGACCATTGTTGAGGAGCATTTTAACTATGTTTATTTTTCCTATGAGATTTAAAGTTTCAGGACTTCTATTTAATTCCTTAGCATATTTTGAGTTCATATTTATGTAGTTTGTAAGATAAAGCCAATTTCATTCTTTTTCATGTGACTATACATTTTTCTCAACACTGTTAAAGATTATCCTTTCCTCATTGTGCATTCTCAGCATCCTTCCTGAAAATTAATTGACCCTATATGCATGGGTTTATTTCTGGGTAATTTTGTTCTGGAGATCTATATATCTCCCTATATTCCAGTGCCATACTGTTTGGATTAATATAATTTGAAACCAATAAATATGATACCTGCAATGTTATTCTTCTCAAGGTTGCTTTAGCTATTTGGTGTCTTTTGTCGCTTCATCAGATTTTAGCATCGTTTTTCCTACTTACACGAAAATGCCATTGATACTTTGATGGGGATTGCATTGCATTGGAAATTACTGTGTGTGGTAAGGCCATTTTAGCAACAATAATTCTTCCAATCCATGAACATGGTATATCTTTCTATTTATTTTTGTCTTCCTAAATTTCCTTCATCAATATTTTACAGTTTTTAGTGTATAGATGTTTCACCTCCCTGGTTAAATTTATTCCTAAGTATTTTATTCTTTTCCATGATTTTGTAAATGAGATTCCTCCCTTTATTTCCTTTTTGATATTTCATTGTTGGTGTAAAGAAATGGTACTGATTTTGGGGTTGATTTTGTATCCCACAATTTTTTTTTCTTTTTTTTTCTTCTTCTTCTTCTTTTTTTTTTTATTATGTTCTGTTAGCTACTGTATAGTACATAATTAGTTTTTGATGTAGTGTTCAATTATTCATTAATTAAGTATATTAGTTCTAAAAGTTTTTTCACTCATATGTGGAATATAAGAAATAGTGAAGAGGATCATAGGAGAAGGTAGAGAAAACTGAATGGGAAGAAATAAGGGAGGGAGACAAACCATGAGAGACTCTTGACTCAGGGAAATAACCTAAGGGTTGCAGAAGGGAAGGGGGTGGGAGTATGGGGCAACTGGGTAATGGGCATTAAAGAGGGCACGTGATGTGATGAGAACTGTGTCTTACATGCAACTGATGAATTATTGAACACTGAATCTGAAACTAATGATGTACTATATCTTGGCCAATCATGTTTAAATTAAAAAATAAATAAAAATAAAAGCTTTTGAGGGAGGCTTTTAAAAAATTGTTGCAAGTATAGCTGAGATATAATTTCAGGTACACATATGAATTTCAGGTATACAACATAGTACAACACCACAATAAGTGTAGTTATCCTAAAGAGTTATTACAGGGGCACCTAGGTGGCTCAGTGGGTTAAAGTCTCTGCTTTTGG
Organism: Enhydra lutris kenyoni; assembly: GCF_002288905.1. Lineage (NCBI taxonomy): Eukaryota > Metazoa > Chordata > Mammalia > Carnivora > Mustelidae > Enhydra > Enhydra lutris. The sequence continues at coordinate 2,856,110 of NW_019154112.1, forward strand.
CTCAGGTCATGATCCCAGGGACCTGGGATCAAGCCCTCATTGGGTTCTCTGCTCAGCAGGGAGCCTGCTTCCTCCTCTCTCTCTGCCTGCCTCTCTGCCTACTTGTGATCTCTGTCTGTCAAATAAATAAAAATCTTTTAAAAAAAGTTATTACAATATTATTGACTGTATTCACTGTGCTTTAGTTTTTGTCTTCCCAACTTGTTTTGTAACTGAAATATTGTACTTCTTAATGGCTTTGATGTACTTTGCCTATCCACCCCATATCCCTTTCTACTCGGGCAACTGTTTGTTGTCTATGAATCTGTATATTTTTGGTGCTGTTTGTTTGTTTTAGATTACATATATAATTGAAATCACATGCTGTTTTTCCTTTTCTGTCTGACTTATTTCACTTAGCATATTGCCCTCCAATTCCATCCATATTGTCATGAACAAGTAGTACCCTGTAAATCTATCTGCATTGTCCTATCTTATAATTCTACATGTGGGTATGTATCCAAATAAAAGAAAAAAACTAATTCTAATTCAAAAATATATGCACCCCTACATTTATTTCTATGTTATTTAGGACAACCAAGATATGGAAGCAACCTTAGATACAGATATAGATATAAATAGATATAGATAGCTAGATAGATATAGATAGATACAATATATATATATAGATTAATATATATGTATATATACATACATATATATACACATGTATTATATATAAAGATGTATTTTTACAGTTCCTACAGTAGGAACATGTCATCTGCAGAGAAAATTTTACTTATTCCTTTCTGATCTGTGTATTACTCTTTCTAGTACTTCCATTACCCAGTCAAATATAAAGGAGAAACTGGATATGTTTGCCTTGTATTTTATCTTTAAAAAGGGGGGATTCTGTTTTTACATATTATGATGTTAGCTGTGGGCTCTTTGGATATAGCCTTTATTGTGCTGAGGTATGCTCTTCTACATCTATTTTGTTTGGAGTTTTCTTTTTATCATAAATGGCTGGTGAACTTTGTCAATTTTTTTCTGCATCTGTCAAGATAATCATATTATTTTAAATATTTAACTTGATTACTGTTTTATATATCATGGATTGATTTGTGTATTTTGAACCAAATTCGTATGCCAATGATAAATCCCACTTGATAATGGTGAACAATGATTTTGATGTGTATTGAATTCAGTTTGCTAACATTTTTTGAGGATTTCTAAAATTTACGTTCAGGAAATAATAAATAGGATTTTATGGAACTGAACACTAAAAGAAGATGTCAAACAGTTTAGAGTTACATCTCAAGAAAGTAAAAGACAAACAAACTAAGCCTAAACTTATCAGAAGGAAAAAAATAGTAAAGATTGGAGCAGAAATAAATCAAATTGATAATACAAAAGCATTAGAAAAGTGAACAAAATAATGAGTCAATTTTTTAAAAAGATAAAATATTTAAAAACACTTAGCTAGACTAGATTAAGGGGTAAAAAGAGGAGAAGACATAAATAAATTCAGAAGTGAAAATGGAGACATATTATAACCCTTCATCATGTTTCCCTTATTTTTGTATATATATATATATATACACAAATATATATATACATGTATGTATGTATATATATATACATTTTTTCTTTCTTTAAATTTTTGGGAGGTAGTTTCTTCTAAGAGACCAAACTACTTCCAAAATTATGTGGGTGGATTCGTTTTATTCACCAGTCTAATATCTATATATTCTTTTTTAAATTTTTTTAACTTATTTCTATCCCCTTTCTTTCCACCCCCCATGATTTGGGGTCTCTTCTGATTTGGTAAACACACATTTTTTTGGGGTCTTTGTTACACTTTTAGTATTTTATTCTTTCCTTCATATATTCTTATCTGGATAAAATGACAAGGTGGAAAAACTCGCCACAAAAAAAAAAAAAAAAAAAAAAAACAGGCCGTAATGAAGGCTAGGGACATAATCAATACAGACATTGGAAATATGTTAGATGCAGAGTTCAGAATGACGATTCTCAAGGTGCTAGCTGGGCTCAAAAAAGGCATGGAAGATATTAGAAAAGCCCTGTTTGGAGATATAAAAGCACGTTCTGGAGAAATAAAAGCACTAAAATCTAGACAAGCTGAAATCAAAAAAGCTATTAATGAGGTACAAACAAAAATGGAGGCTCTTACTGCTAGGATAAATGAGGCAGAAGAAAGAATTAGTGATATAGAAGACCAAATGACAAAGAATAAAGAAGCTGAGCAAAAGAGTGACAAACAAATACTGGACCATGAGGGGAGAATTCGAGAGATAAGTGACACCATAAGACAAAACAACATTAGAATAATTGGGATTCCAGAAGAAGAAAGAGAGAGGGGAGCAGAAGGTATATTGGAGAGAATTAGTGGAGAGAATTTCCCTACTATGACAAAGGGAACAAGCATCAAAATCCAGGAGGTGCAGAGAACCCCCCTCAAAATCAGTAAGAATAGGTCCACACCGCATCAACTAATAGTAAAATTTACAAGTCTTAGTGACAAAGAGAAAATCCTGAAAGCAGCCCGGGACAAGAAGTCTGTAACATACAATGGTAAAAATATTAGATTGGCAGCAGACTTATCCACAGAGACCTGGCAGGCCAGAAAGAACTGGCATGATATACTCAGAGCACTAAACGAGAAAAACATGCAGCCAAGAATACTATATCCAGCTAGGCTATCATTGAAAATAGAAAGAGATATAAAAAGCTTCCAGGACAAACAAAAACTGAAAGAATTTGCAGACACCAAACCATCTCTACAGGAAATATTGAAAGGGGTCATCTAAGCAAAGAGAGACCCTAAAATTATTAGATCAGAAAGGAACAGACAATATACAGTAACAGTCACCTTACAGGCCATACAATGGCACTAAACTCATATCTCTCATAGTTACCCTGAATGTTACTGGGCTAAATGCCCCAATCAAAAGACACAGGATATCAGAATGGATTAAAAAAAAAAAAAAAACCATCAATATGCTGTCTACAAGAAACTCATTTTAGACCCAAAGACACCTCCAGATTTAAAGTGAGGGAGTGGAAAACAATTTACCATGCTAATGGACATCAAAAGAAAGTTGGGGTGTCAAACCTTATATCAGATCAATTAGACTTTAAGCCAGAGACTATAATAAGACATGAGGAAGGACACTATATCATACTCAAAGGGTCTTTCCAACAGGAAAATCTAACAATTTTCAATATCTCTGCCCTAACATGGGAGCAGACAACTATATAAACCAATTTATAACAAAATCAAAGAAACACATCGACAATAATACAATAATAGTAGGGGACTTTAACACCACCCTCACTGAAATGGACAGATCATCCAAGCAAAAGATCAACAAGGAAATAAAGGCCTTAAATGACACACTGGACCAGATGGACATCACAGATATATTCAGAACATTCCATCACAAAGCAAGAGAATACACATTCTTCTCTAGTGCACATGGAACATTCTCCAGAATAGATCACATTCTTGGTCCTAAATCAGGTCTCAACCGTTATCGAAAGATTGGGATCATTCCCGGCATATTTTCAGACCACAATGATCTGAAGCTAGAACTCAATCATAAGAGGAAATTTGGGGAAAAAAATACATGGAGGCTAAAGAGCATTCTACTAAAGAATGAATGGGTCAACCATGAAATTAATGAAGAATTGAAAAAAAAAACATGGAAACAAATGATAATGAAAACACAACAGCTCAAAATCTGTGGGGCACAGCAAAGGCAGTCCTGAGAGGAAAATATATAGTGATACAAGCCTTTCTAAAGAAACAAGAAAGGTATCAAGTGCACAACCTAACCCTAAACGTAAAGGAGCTTGAGAAAGAACAACAAAGAAAGCCTAAACCCAGCAGGAGAAGAGAAATATTAAAAATCAGAACAGAAATCAATGAAATAGAAACCAAAAACAAACAAACAAAAAACAGTAGAACAAATAACGAAACTAGAAGCTGGTTCTTTCAAAGAATTAATAAGATTAATAACCCCCCTGGCCAGACTTATCAAAAAGAAAAGAGAAAGGACCCAAATAAATAAAATCATGAATGAAAGAGGAGAGATCACAACCAACACCAAAGCAATACAAATGATTATTAGAACATACTATGAGCAATTATACGCCAGTAAATTTGACAATCTGGAAGAAATGGATGCATTCCTACAGACATATAAACTACAACAACTGAATCAGGAAGAAATAGAAAACCTGAACGGACACATAACCAATAAGGAGATTGAAGCAGTCATCAAAAATCTCCCAACAAACAAGATCCCAGGGCAAGACGGCTTCCCATGGTAATTCCACCAAACACTTAAAGAAGAATTAATTCTTATTCTCCTGAAACTGTTCCAAAAAAATAGAAATGGAAGGAAAACTTCCAAAATCAATTTATGAGGCCAGCATTACTTTGATCCCAAAACCAGACAAAGATCCCATCAAAAAAGAGAATTACAGACCAATATCCTAGATGAACACAGATGTGAAAACTCTCAACAAAATACTAGTCAATAGGATCCAACAGTATATTAAAAGGTTTATTCACCATACCAAGTGCAATTTATTCCATCGCTGCAAGGTTAGTTCAACATCTGCAAATCAATTAATGTGATGCAATACATTAATAAAAGAAAGAATAAGAAACACATGATACTCTCAATAGATGTGGAAAAAACATTTGACAAAATACAGCATCCTTTTTTGATCAAAACTCTTCAAAGTGTAGGGATAGAGGGTACATACCTCAATATCATAAAAACCATCTATGAAAACCCTACAGCAAATATCATTCTCAATGGAGAAAAACTAAGAGGTTTCCTGCTAAGGTCAGGAACATGGCAGGGATGGCCACTATCACCACTGCTATTTAACATAGTACTAGAAGTCCTAGCCTCAGCAATCAGAGAACAAAAATAAATTAAAGGCATCCAAATCAGCAAAGAAGTCAAACTCTCACTCTTTGCAGATGATATGATACTTTATGTGGAAAACCCAAAAGACTCCACTCTAAATCTGATAGAACCTTACAGGAATTCAGTAAAGTGTCAGGATATACAAAAAATGCACAGAAGTCAGTTGCATTTCTCTATACCAACAACAAGACAAAAGAAAGAGAAATTAAGAAGTCAATCCCGTTTACGATTGCACCAAGGCCATAAGATACCTAGGAATAAACCTAACCAAAGAGGCAAAGAATCTGTACTCAGAAAACTATAAAGTATTCATGAAGGAAATTGAGGGATACACAAAGAAATGGAAAAATGTTCCATGATCATCTATTGGAAGAACAAATATGAAAATTTCTATGCTACCTAAAGCAATCTACACATTTAATGCAATCCCTATCATAAAACCATACTTTTTTTCAAAGAAATGGAACAAATAATCCTAAAATTTATATGGAACCAGAAAAGACCTCGAATAGCCAGAGGAATGTTGAAAAAGAAAACCAAACTTGGTGGCATCACAATTTCAGACTTCAAGCTCTATTACAAAGCTGTCATCATCAAGACAGTATGGTACTGGCACAAAAACAGACACATAAAACAATGGAACAGAATAGAAAGCTCAGAAATAGACCCTCAACTCTATGGTCAATGAATTTTCGACAAAGCCGGAAAGAATGCCCAATGAAATAAAGACAGTCTCTTCAAAAAATGGTGTTGGGAAAATTGGACAGTCACATGCATAAAAATGAAAATGGACCATTTCCTTACACCACACATGAAAATAGACTCAAAATGTATGAAGGAACTCCATGTGAGAAAGGAATCCATAAAAATCCTTGAGGAGAACACAGGCAGCAACCTCTTCGACCTCAGCCATAGCAACTTCTTCCTAGGAACATCACCAAAGGCAAGGGAAGCAAGGGCAAAAATGAACTATTGGGATTTCATCAAGATCAAAAGCTTTTGCACAGCAAAGGAAACAGTTAACAAAACCAAAGACAACTGACAGAATGGGAGAAGATATTTGCAAACAACATAGAAGATAAAAGGCTAGTATCCAAAATCTATAAAGAATTTATCAAACTCAACACCCAAAGAACCAATAATCCAATGAAGAAATGGGCAGAGGACATGAACAGACATTTCTGCAAAGAAGACATCCAGATGGCCAACAGACACATGAAAAAGTGCTCCACATCACTTGGCAACAGGGAAATACAAATCAAAACCACAATAAGATACCACCTCACACCAGTCAGAATGGCTATAATTAACAAGACAGGAAATGACAGATGTTAGTGAGGATTCAGAGAAAGGGTAACCCTCCTACATTGGTGGTGTAAATGCAAGCTGGTGCAGCCACTCTGGAAAACAGCATGGAGGTTCATCAAAAAGTTTAATATAGAGCTACCCTTTGGCCCAGCAATCGCACTACTGGGTATTTACCCTAAAGATACAAATGTAGTGATCTGAAGGGGAACGTGCACCCAAATGTTTATAGAAGCAGCATCCACAATAGCCAAACTATGGAAAGAACCTAGATGTCCATCAATGGATGAATGGATAAAGAAGATGGGGTATATGTATACAATGGAATAGTATGCAGCCATCAAAAGAAATGAAATCTTACTATTTAAGTTGACGTGGATGGAACTAGAGGGTATTATGCTTAGCGAAATAAGTCAATCAGAGAAAGACAATTATTATATGATCTCCCTGATATGAGGAATTTGGGAGGCAAAGTGGGGGTCTTGGGGAATAGGGAAGGAAAAATAGCACAAGATGGGATCAGGAGGGAGATAAACTCTAAGGGACTCTTAATCTCACAAAACAAACTGAGGGTTTCCAGGGGGAGGGGTTAGGAAGAGGGTGGTTGGGTTATGGACACTAGGGAGGTTATGTGCTATGATGAGTGCTGTGAAGTGTGTAAACCTGGCAATTCAGTTATAACATATATAACATATAACATAACATTTAATAATACATTGTATGTTAATAAAAAAGTAAATTTTTTTTAAAAGTCCCAATAAAGATTTAGCACCAGATGGATTCACGGGTGAATTCTACTTAACTAATACCAAATATTCTTAAATTCTTCCAAAAAAATAGGAGTGGGAACTCTTCCAAATTAATTTTATAGAGTCAGCATCATCATGATACTAAAGCCAGAAAATGACATAATAAGAGAAGAAAATTGCAGGTCTATAATTTGGATGAGCATTAATACAAATGGCTAATTACTTTGTATTGCTTTATAATATTTCATTGTATGAATGTACCATAGTCCATTTATTCATTCACCCATTGAAGCATTTGGTTGCTTCCAGTGTTTGGCAATTATGTTTTAAGATGTTACAAGCATTTATGTTCAGGTTTTGTGTAGACAGCCATTTTCAACTCACGTGGGTAAATACCTAAGAGCACAATTGCCAGACTGTATGTAAAGCTATGTGAAGCTTTGCAAGAAACAGCAAAACTGTCTTCCAAAGTAAGTTATATCATTTTGCATCCCTACCACATATGCATGTGCATTCCTGCTACTCCACATTACCACCAGCTTTAGGTGTTGTCAAGTCAATTCATGTTTTACAAAGGTGTCAAGGTAATTAGTATTTTGACACCTAAATAATTGAATATGTATTTTAAAGATTAACCATGTCCTTACGTCATACCATGTACAATAATTCATTCATAGGGAAAGACAACATAAAAGCAAAACAATGAAACTAAAGGGACAATACATGGAAGAACTCTGGTAATGCAGATTTTCCAGGATTAATTTTTTAACGAAAATCGTATTCTCTCCTTTTTAAAAATTATTATGTTCATTTAGCCATTTTATATACTTCATTAGTATTTGATGTAGTGTTCAATGACTCATTAGTTGCATATAACATCCATTATTCATCACCACACATGCCCTCCTTAATACCCATCAACCTACCAACAACCCTCACCTCTCTGAAAGCCTCAGTTTGTTTCCCAGAGTCCATGGTCTTTCATGGTTCCTCTCCCTCTCTGATTTCTCCCCCTTCAGTTTTCTCTCCCTTCCCCTATGGTCCTCCGTGCTATTCCTTATGTTCCACATATGACTGAACCATATGATAACTGTCCTTCTCTGCTTGACTTGTTTCATTTAGCATAATCCCCTCCAGTGCAGTCTTAAACTTATGGGATATTACAAAGGCGGTCCTTAAGGGGAAATACATAGCCATCCAAACCTCTCTCGGAAAAGTAGAAAAATCCCAAAGGTACAAGCTAAAGTTACACCTAAAGGAGATGGAGAAGGAACAGCAAATAAAACCTAAACTAAGGGGCGCCTGGGTGGCTCAGTGGGTTAAGCCGCTGCCTTCAGCTCAGGTCATGATCTCAGGGTCCTGGGATCGAGTCCCGCATCGGGATCTCTGCTCAGCAGGGAGCCTGCTTCCCTCTCTCTCTCTGCCTGCTTCTCTGTCTACTTGTGACCTCTCTCTGTCAAAAAGAAAAAAAAAATCAAAAAACTAAACTAAGCAGGAGAGGAGAAATAGTAAAGGTTAGAGCACAGATCAATGAATAAGAAATCAGAAATATAGTAGAACAGATCAATGGAACTAGAAGCTGGTTCTTTGAAAGAATTAACAAGATTGATAAACATCTGGCCAGACTTATCCAAAAGAAAAGAGAAAGGATCCAAATTAATAAAATCATAAATGAAAGGGGAGAGATCACGACTAACACCAAGGAAATAGAAACAAATTATTAGAAATTATTACCAGCAACTATATGCCAACACATTAAGTAACCTGGAAGAAATGGATGCCTTTCTGGAAACTTGTAAACTACCAAGACTGAAACAGGAAGAAATAGACAATCTGAACAGACCAATAACCAGTAGGTAAGTTGAAACAAACTGAGGGTTTTGGAGGGGAGGGGGTGGGAGGTTGGGTGAGCCTGATCGTGGGTATTATGGATGACACATACTGCATGGAGCACTGGGTGTGGTGTATAAACAATGAATTCTGGAACATTGAAAATATATATATATATGAAATAATGGGAAAAAAATCTCCCCAAAAATAGGAGTCCAGGGCCAGATGGCTTCCCAAGGGAATTCTACCAAACATTTAAAGAAGAATTAAAACCTATTCTATTGAAGCTGTTTCAAAAATAGAAATGGAAGGAAAACTTACAAAAACATTCCATAAAGCCAGCATTACCTTGATCCACAAACTAGGCAAAGACCAAAGACCAAGGAGAATTACAGACCAATAACTGTGATGAACGTGGATGCAAAAATACTGAACAAGATCCTACACAGTAACATCCAATAGTACATTAAAAGGATTATTCACCACAACCAAGTGGGATCTATTCCTGGGATGCGAGGGTAGTTCAACACTCACAAATAATTCAACATGATAGAGCATATTAATAAAAGAAAAAAAAAACATGTGATCCTCTCAATTGATGCATAGAAAGCATTTGACAAAATACATCATCCTTTCTTAATTAAAACTCTTCAAAGTGTAGGGATAGAGGGAACATACATCAATATAAAAACCATCTAAGAAAAGCCCACACTGAATATCATTCTCATTGGGGAAAAGCTGAGAGCTTTTCCCTTAAGGCCAAGAAGAGCACTGGGATGCCCACTCTCACCACTACTGTTCAACACAGGGTTAGAAGTCCTAGCCTTAGCAATCAGACATCAAAAAGAAATAAAAGGCAAAGAAGTCAAACTCTCTTCACAGATGATGTGATACTTTAGAAAACCCAAAAGACTCCACCACCGAATTACTAGAACTCATACAGCAATTTAACAACGTAACAGGATACAAAACCAATGCACAGGAATCAGTTGCTTTCCTATACACTAACGATGTAACTGTAGAAGGAGAAATTAAGGAGTCTATTCCATTTACAATAGCACCAAAACCCATAAGATACCTCAGAATAAACCTAACCAAAGAGGTAAACGATCTATATGGTAGGAAATACAGAACACTTATGAACAAGATTAAGGAAGCCACAGAGATGGAAAAATATTCCATGCTCATGGACTGGAAGAATAAATATTGTGAAAATGTGTAAGGTGCCAGAGCAATCTACACTTTCATTGCCATCCCTATAAAGAAAGTCCTATTCTCAAAAATACATTGGTAAGTTAATAAAAATCTAGTATATAGATCAGGATAAAATATTTTTGAAGTTTTTGTTTAAATTCATTAATTAACATATGGTGTAATATTAGTTTCTGGGGTACAATATAGTGATTCCACACTTCATACAACACTCAGGGCTCATCATGACAAGTACCCTCCTTAATCCCTATCAACTGTTTAAACCATTCCCTCACCCACCTGCCCTCTGGTAACCATCAGTTTGTTCTCTATAGCTAATAGTCTGGGTTTTTTATTTGTTTGTTTTTGTTTTTGTTTTTTTTGACTCTCTCTCTCTTTTTCCCTCCTTGCTTATTTTTGTTTATTAAAGTATACATATGAGTGAAATTATATGGTGTTTGTTTTTCTCTGACTGACTTATTTCACTTAGCATAATACTCTAGCACTATCCATGTCATTGCAAATGGCAAGATCTCGTTTTATCTGAGCAAGTAATATATATATATATAATATATATGCATATTATATAGTAGAATATTACTAATAATATATGCCACATATTCTTTATTCATTCATCAGTTGATGGACACTTGGAATGGTTCCATAATTTGGCTATTGTAGATAATGCTACTATAAACATAGGGATACATGTCTCCCTTATGTAAGTGTTTTTGTATATTGGGGGCAAGTACCCAGTAATGTGATTATTGGATCATAGGGTAGTTCTGTTTTCAACTTTTGAGGAACCTCTATATTATTTTCTACAGTGAAGACACTGTTTGCATTCTCTGAACCTCCCATTGCAGGAGGGTTCCCCTTTCTCCACATCCTTGTCAGCCATCCTGAAAGGTGTGAGGTGATATCTCATTGTAGTTTTGATTTATATTTTCCTGATGATAAGTTATGTTAAGGATCTTTTCAAGTGTTTGTTGGTTTTCTGGATGTCTTCTTTGGAAAAAGTCTGTTCAGGGCCTCTGCCCATTTTTAAATGAAATGAAATGAAATGAAATTAATTGCCCAAATTTAATTTAACAATTTACTTATTCATCTTTTGGTTGTTAAATTTTATAAATTCTTTATAAATTTTGAATACTAACCCTTTATCAGGTTATTTATCCCTTTATCAGGTTATGACCTACAAAGGAGGTCATTTGCAAATATCTTCTTCCATTCTATATGTTATTTTTTGTTTTGTGTATTCTTTCCTTTGCTGCACAGAAGCTTTTTTTCTATACACCAATAATGAAGCAGCAGAAAGAGAAATTAAGAAATCAATTCCATTTACAATTCCACCAAAAACAATAAGATACTTAGGACTAAACCTAACTAAAGAGGGAAAGATCTGTACTCTGAAAACTATGACATCGATTAAAGAAATTGAGGATGATGCAAAGAAATGGAAAGACACTCCACACACATGGATTGGAAGAACAAATATTGTTAAAATGTCTGCACTACCCATAACAATTTACAGATTTAATGCAACCCCTGTTAAATGTCACCAGCATTTTTCACAGAGCTAGAACAAACAATATTAAAATTTACATGGAACCACAAAGGACACCAAGCAGCCAAAACAATCTTGAAAAAGAAAAGCAAATCTGGAGGCATCACAATTCTTGACTTCAAGTTATGTTAAAAAGCTCTAGTAATCAAAACAGTATGATACTGGCACAAAAATACATACATAGATCAATATAATAGAATGTAAAACCCAGAAATGAACCCATAATTATATGGTCAATTAATCTTCAACAAAGGAGGAAAGAATATCCAATGAGGGAAAAGACAGTCTCTTCAACAAATGGTGCTGGGAAAACTAGACAGCAACATGGAAAAGAATGAAACTGGACCACTTTCTTACACCATAAACAAAAAGACACTCAAAATGGATTAAAGACCTGAATGTGTTAAATGAGACCATAAAAATCCTAGATGAGAACACAGGCAGTAACTTCTTTGACATTGGCGGTAGCAACCTCTTTCTAGGTATGTCTCCTGAGGCAAGGGAAACAAAAGCAAAAATGAACAATTGGTATTATACCAAATAAATTTTTTTGAATTAGTGTATTGTTTTGTTTTGTTTTGATAAATGTCCAGAGTGGTATTATTCAGTTGTATGGTAGTTCTATTTTAATTTTTTAAGGGGTTCCATATTGTTTTTCATACTGGCTGAGCCAATTAACATTCCATCAATAATGTACAAATGTTTCCTTTATTCCATACCCTAACCAACACTCATTAACTATTGTGTTCTTGATGATAGCCATTCTAAAGCATGTGAGGTGATATTTCATTTTGGTTTTGATTGCACTTTCCTGATGATTAGTGATATTGAATATCTTTTCTGTACCTGTAAACCACTTGGATGTCTTCTTTAGAAAAATATATATTAAGATCCTCAGATTCAGATCCTTTTGTTCTTGTATTGCATGAGTTCTTTATGTAATTGAATATTAGCCCCTTATCAAATATACCATTTACAAATATTTAATCTTATTCAGTAGGTTGTCTTTTCATTTTAATTTTTTTCTTTGCCATGCAGGGTCTCTTTGTCCCACTTGTTTACTTTACTTTTATGTCTTTGCTTTTGGGTAAAAATTAAACAAACAAATAAACAAAGAGGAAGATGGATGTCAGAGAGCTGACTGTCTACGTTTTTTCTAGGAGTTTTATGGTTTCAAGTCTTTATTACATTTTGAATTAATTTTTGTGTATGGCATAAGGTAGTGTTCTTGTTTCATTCTTCTGCATATGGCTGTCAGTTTTCTCAGCACAATTTTTTGAACAGACTTCTTTCCCCATAGTATATTCTTGACTCCTTTGTCTTAAAGTAATTTACCATATATATGGATTTATTTCTTGGTTCTCTATTCTGTTCCATTGATCTATGTGACTGTTTTTATACACATACTATACTACTTGATATTTGAAATCAGGGAGTGCATTGCTTCTAGCTTTCTTCTTTCTCAGTACTGCTTTGACTGTTTAAGGCTTTTTCTGATTCCATACTGATTTTAAGATTGTTTCTTTTATTTCTGAGGAAACTACTATTGGAATTTTAATAGGGATTGCATTAAACCTATAGATACTTGAGCAGCTTGGATATTTTAACAATATTAATTCTTCCAGTCTATGAGCACAAAATATCTTTCCATGTATTTGTGTCTTTACCAATTTCTTTCATCAATGTCTTATAGTTCTTTGTTTAAAGTTCTTTCAGTTCCTTGCTTAAATGTATTCCCAAGTATATGGTTTTTTATGTAATCAGAAATGGGATTGTCTTCTTAATTTCTTTCTGATAGTAAGATAATAATGTACAACAGATTTTTGTATGTTGATTTTGTATCCTACAACACTACTGAATTAGTTCATTGACCCTGGTTCTAACAGGTTTGTTGTTGTTGTTGTTTGTTTGTTTATTTTTGTAGAGTCTTTAGTGTTTTCTAGATACAGTATACAGATACAGTATAATGTCATCTGCACATAATGACAGTTTTCTTTCTTTCTTTCTTTCCAATAATTTTTATTAATTTTTCCTGCCCAGTTGTTCTGGGTAGAAATTTTAATACTCTGTTGAATAAAAGTAATGAGAATGAGCATCCTTGTCTTGTATCCGATCTTAGAGGAAAAGATTTCAGTTTTTGACCATTGAATATGATGTTAGCTATGGGCTTGTCATATATGGACTTTATTATATTAAGTTCCATTTCCTCTTCTCATTTTTTTGAAAATTTATTTTATCATAAATAGATGTTGAATTTTGTCAAATGTTCTTTCTGCATCTGTTGATATGATTATATGATTTCCTCCTTCCTCTTATTAATGTGGTGTATCATACTGATTAATTAGTGAATGCTGAGCCATCTTTGCATCCCGGGAATAAACCCCACTTGGTCATGGTGAATGATCTTTTTAATGTATTATTGAATTCTGTTTGTTAATATTTTGTTGAGGGATTTTACATATATGTTCATTGGGGATACTGGCCTGTAATTTGGGCTATATTTTGTCTAGTTTTTCAAGACCAGGATGATGTTGGCCTTAAAAATGACTTTGGAAATGTTCCCTACTCTTCTACTTTTTAGAAGAGTTTGAGGAAGATTGGTATTAATTCCTCTCTGAATGTTTGCTAGAATTCATCAATAAAGTCGTCTAATCCTGGGCCTTTGTTTGTTAGGAGTTTTTTCTTTTTTTCTTCCTCCTCCTCCCCTTCCTCTTCCTCCACCTTCTCCTCCTCCTCCTCTTCTCTCTTCTTCTTCCTTTCTTCTCTATCTTCTTCTTCTTCTTTTTCTACTTATTCAATCTCCTTACCAGTAATAAGTTCACGTTTTCTTTCTTCATGACACACTTGTATGTTCTAGGAATTTACTTCTGGCTTGTTCAATTTGTTGACATATAATTGTTGATAGTAGTTGCATATGATCCTTTATATTTCTGTGGTATCAGGTCTAACATTTCAGCCATTTGTGGCATTGTTTATTTGACTCCACATTTTTATTGGTGAGTCTCACTAAAGTTTGTCTATTTTGTTTATCTTTCAAAAACAAGCTCTTAATTTCATTGCTATTTTCTATTTTCTTTTGGTCTCTATTTTATTTGCTTTTACTCTGATCATTTTCATTTCTTTCCTTCTACTAACTTTGGGCTTTTTTGTTCTTCTTGTTCTTTGAGGTCTAAAGTTAGGTACTTTATGTGAGATTTCTGTTGGTTTTTGTGTTAGGTGTTTAGCACCATGAACTTCCTTTTTTTTTTTTTTCCCCCCAAGAAAGGCAGACTGCTACATGCATCAACACCTCATTTGCATGTGTCTGGAGTCTTAGAAGCTTACATTCTCCTACAAATGGACCTTGAGAACTTGTTCGGAGGTTCTTGCAGGAGTTGACAGCTACTCATACCCTTGTCCAAAGAATGGTCCTCTTCTTTCAGAGAAGGTTGTCCTCTTTAACTGAGAATGCATCTTTGGGAGGAAGGCACACTAAGTGGTGAAGGAGGAACTTAGCCAGCTAGATCAGCCAACTCAACCTTGGTGATCAATGGGGTGAGAGATATTGCAGCCAGATTGTCCTCACATCCTGAACTTCCTTCTTTTTTTTTTTTTTTGTTCTCACAATAGTGATTTATTATGCTAGTTGCTTTATAAGATATTGGAGATGCCATAATTGTTAAACATAACAGTTGATCAAACTGTAGTCAAGTGGTACAGTTGGCTGAGCATGTTTCATAAGAAAGGAAATGCCAAAACCCTGTTAAAGTCATTCCACTGAAGCCTAGGAAAACAAATGAGAATCGTTTCTCAGACACTTAAGTCAGGGAAATTAAACAGGTAAAGAGATTCTCCCATTTGAAGTACTCCATCAATAGAACAGTCTGATAAACAGAAACTAGTCAATATATGCATTCAAAATATTCTAAACTTATAATGCAATGCAATAACGGAGAGGTTTATCTTCATCAGCTCCAAAGTTGGAGTGTTTTAGTCATTTAATTTTTAAATATCAAGCCAGTGGTTTTCAGCTGTTGTATTTTCACTCTGAGATAAGCAGTCTTCTTCACAATGTATTTTTCATTTCTTCATGACAAAGCAATTTTAATATTAGGTGCACACCATATGCCCTTGTTGCAAATGACTTTTCTTGGCAAGTTATGAAGTAGTTCAAGGAGGTATGGTTAAGGCTCTATTACCGAATGGTGCCAGGAAATACTACACAATTTTTGTCATGTTGCAAACTTTGTGTCCAATTCAGTGACTGCAACTATAAAACCAGATAGCAACAATGACAACATTATTAGGTTTACCTTTTGAACTATGATTTAGTAGCAACTGATATTCCCAATTTTAACTCCTTGGCAACAAGACCCAAGTTTCCTCATTTACACATTAGCACCTAAATGTCAAGAAGTTAAATAACCAGCACAAAAAATACTGTACTTCTGATTGTAGCACTTGAGAGAATTGAAAGGAAAGAAAGTTGTGCTACATGTTAAAGGAATGTGGGCAACTGGAAAGACATCAGGAGAAGATAAAGTGTCACATGAAGTCTTCATGGTCTTG
This sequence comes from Enhydra lutris kenyoni, assembly GCF_002288905.1. NCBI lineage: Eukaryota > Metazoa > Chordata > Mammalia > Carnivora > Mustelidae > Enhydra > Enhydra lutris. The sequence goes on from NW_019154112.1 coordinate 2,872,246, forward strand.
TACATATCCTCTATCACAACCATCATAACCTGCCAGATCATCTTTCATGGTGGACTTTAATCCCCCTCCAGGAACCCCATCTTTCTTCTTTTTGGTTTTGCTTTTCTTGCTTCTATTTTTTATGGCAAAGAAGTCAATGAATTGGTAATTGTTTTCAAGTCATAATTCCCAATTAAATACACATATCTTGAACTTAGTCTTCCAAAAACCTGGCATAATATAATGACTTTTCACATTGTGTAATTTTGTCTTTTATTTATTTTTTCTATTCAATAAATATACACAAAATTCATCTTAGGGTTTTGTTTGTTTGTTTTTGTTTTGTTTCAGTTTTTGATTTAAATTCTAGTTAGTTAACATACAGTGCGATATTGGTTTCAGAAGTAGAATTCAGTAATTTATCACTTACATGCAACACCCAGTGCTCATCATAACAAGTACCCTCCTTAATATCCATCACCTATCTAGCCCAACTCCCTCTCACCCCCTCCATCAACCCTCAGTTTGTTCTTTATCATTAGGAGTCTCATGGTTTCTTGCCCTCTCTTTGTCCTCATCCTGTATGTTCAGAATGGCTAAAATTAACAATTAACAACACAAGAAGCAAGAGGTATTGGCAAGTATGTACTGTTAGTGAGAAAGCAAACTGGTATAGTCACGTTGGAGAACAGTATGGTGTTTCCCCAAAAAGTTGAAAATAGAACCACCCTAAGATCCAGCAATTGTACTAGGTATTTGCCCAAAGAGTACAAAAATATAGATTCAAAGGTACATGCACCTGATGTTTATAGCAGGATTATCAACAATAGCCAAACTATGCAAAGAATCTAAATGTCCATTGGCTAATGAATAAATAATGAAAATGTGGTATATATACAATGGAATACTACTTAGTCATCAGAAAGAATGAAATCAGGGTGCCTAAGTGGTTCAGTCTGTTAAATGTTTGGCTTTGGCTTGGTAATGGTTACAGGGCCCTGGGATTGAGTTCCATGTTGGGCTCTCTGCACAGTGAGGAGCCTGCTTCTCCTCTCCCTCTGCCTGCTGCTCCCCCTGCTTGTGCATGTGTGCACACATGCTCTCGCTCTCTGTTCAATAAGTAAAATCTTAAAAAAAAAAAATCTTTCCATTTGTAATAACATGGAGGGAGTTAGAGTGTATCATTTTAAGTGAAGTAAGTCAGTAAGAGAAAGACAAATGCCGTATTATTTTACTTATATATGGAATTTAATTTTATATTTTAGTAATTTTCCAAACTCTCTGAAGGCATCTTTTGACGATGGGTTCATATCCTCTATTCCATAAATTCTATTATTAACACAAAAATTTCTTTTGCTAAGGTCATTTGGTATAACACATAGTTTAAGATGAATGTTTTCTTATTGATTTTCTGCCTGGGTGATTTATCTATTGATTATATGTGGGGTATTCAATTTCCCTACTCTACTGTAATGCTGTTTATCTCTCCCTTTAGTTCCGTTAACATTTGTTTTAGTATATATCTGTACTCTCATGTTGGGTACCTAAGTGTTCACAAATGTTGTATTGTCTTGTTGGGGTGACACCATCATCAAGAGTCTTTGTTTAAAGTCTATTTAGTCTGATACAAGTGTACCTACCCCAGCTTTCTTTTGCTTTCCATTCACATGGGCTGTATCTTTCCATCTTTCAACTTTCAGCCCATGTCTGTCCTTATTTGCAGTGAGTCTCTTTAAGGCAACATATAGATGGGCCTTGTTATTTATCCATTCAGTAACTTGAAGTGCTTTGATTAGAGAATTTAGTCCATTTAAATTTAACGTAATTATTGATAGGTTTGTACTGACTGGAACTTAATTATTAATTTCTTCCTAGCTGTTTTATAGTTCTTTGTCTTCTATCTTGCTCACTTTCTTTGTGGCTTGATGGCTTTTTTAGTGCTATGCTTAGAGTCCTTTATCATCTTTATATTCACTATAGATTTCACTTTGTGGATACAATGAGGTTAACACATAGAATTTGTTGGTAACAGTCTACTTTAAGTTGATAACAACTAAGTTTGAACATGTTCCAAAGTTCTACATTTTACTCTTTACTCTTTTTGTTTTTGATGGTGAGTTTGCATCTTTATATAATATGTATTTTAAAATTAATTATTCTAGTTATAGTTGACATTACTTTTGTCTATTAACCTTCATACTAGCATTGTAAGTGATTATTACATTACCATTAATATATGTTTACTTTTACTAGTGAGATTTCTTTTTTGATTTATATATTAGTGATTTTTTAATCATTTTATAATTTATTTTCAGCATAACAGTATTCATTGTTTTTGTACCACACCCAGTGCTCCATGCAGTCCATGCCCTCTCTAATACCCACCACCTGGTTCCTGCAACCTCCCACCCCCCCACCTCTTCAAACTCTTCCGATTGTTTTTCAGAGTCCATAGTCTCTCATTGTTCACCTCCCCTTTCAATTTCCCCCAACTCCATTCTCCTAACTCCCCATGTCCTCCATGCTATTTGTCATGCTCCACAAATAAGTGAAACCATATGATAATTGACTCTCTCTGCTTGACTTACTTCACTCAGCATAATCTCTTCCAGTCCAGTCCATGTTGCTACAAAAGTTGGGTATTCATCCTTTCTGATGGAAGCATAATACTCCATAGTGCATATGGACCACATCTTCCTTATCCATTCATCCGTTTGAAGGGCATCTTGGTTCTTTCCACAGTTTGGCGACCGTGGCCATTGCTGCTATAAACATTGGGGTACAGATGGCCCTTCTTTTCACTACATCTGTATCTTTGGGGTAAATACCCAGTAGTGCAATTGCAGGGTCATAGGGAAGTTCTATTTTTAATTTCTTGAGGAATCTCCACACTGTTCTCCAAAGAGGCTGCACCAACCTGCATTCCCACCAACAGTGTAAGAGGGTTCCCCTTTCTCCACATCCCCTCCAACACATGTTGTTTCCTGTCTTGCTAATTTTGGCCATTCTAACTGGTGTAAGGTGATATCTCAATGTGGTTTTAATTTGAATCTCCCTGATGGCTAGTGATGATGAACATTTTTTCGTGTGTCTGATAGCCATTTGTATGTCTTCATTGGAGAAGTGTCTGTTCATATCTTCTGCCAATGATTATCTGTTTTGTGTGTGTTGAGTTTGAGGAGTTCTTTATAGATCCTGGATATCAATCTTTTGCCTGTACTGTCATTTGCAAATATCTTCTCCCATTCTGTGGGTTGCCTCTTTGTTTTCTTGACTGTTTCCTTTGCTGTGCAGAAGCTTTTGATTTTGATCAAGTCCCAAACGTTTATTTTGGCTTTTGTTTCCTTTGCCTTTGGAGACATATCTTGAAAGAAGTTGCTGTGGCTGGTATAGAAGAGATTACTGCCTATGTTCTCCTCTAAGATTCTGATGGATTCCTGTCTCATGTTGAGGTCTTTTATCCATTTTGAGTTTATCTTTGTGTACGGTGTAAGAGAATGGTCGAGTTTCATTCTTCTACATATAGCTGCCCAGTTTTCCCAGCACCATTTATTGAAGAGACTGTCTTTTTTCCACTGTATATTTTTTCCTGTTTTGTTGAAGATTAACTGACCATAGAGTTGAGGGTCCATATCTGGGCTCTCTACTCTGTTCCACTGGTCTATGTGTCTGTTTTTATGCCAGTACCATGCTGTCTTGGTGATCACAGCTTTGTAGTAAAGCTTGAAATAGTCAAATTGAGGAATCATAATTGTAGGTATAATCTCTTGAAAGCTGCTAGGACAAAGAGGCTCCTTACTTAAAGAAGAAAGCCCATCAGAATAACGTCAGACCTATCTACAGAGACCTGGCAAGCCAGAAAGGGCTGGCAAGATATATTCAGGGCACTAAGTGAGAAGAACATGCAGCCAAGAATAATTTATCCAGCAAGACTGACATTCAAAATGGATGGAGAGATAAAGAGTTTCCAAGACCGGCAAGGCTAAAAGACTATGCAACCACCAAGCCAACACTGCAGGAAATATTAAGGGGGGTTCTATAAAAGAGGAAAAATCCTAAGAATAGCATTGAACAGAAATATAGAGACAATCTACAGAAAGAAAGACTTCAAAGGTAACACGAGGTCAATAAAAAGGTATCTATCAATAATCACTCTCAAAATGAATGACCTAAATGCACCCATAAAATGGCACAGTGTTGCAGATTGGATAAAACGACAGGACCCATCCATATGTTGTCTACAAGAGACCCATTTTGAACCTAAAGATACACCCAGACTGAAAGTGAAGGGATGCAGAAGCGTCTTTCATGCCAATGGGCCTCAAAAGAAGGCTGGGGTAGTGATTCTCATATCAGATAAATTAGATTTTAAACTAAAGACTGTAGTCAGAGATACAGAAGGACACTACATCATTCTTTTTTTTTTTAAAGATTTTATTTATTTATTTCACAGAGAGAGATCACAAGTAGGCAGAGAGGCAGGCAGAGAGAGAGAGATAGAGGAGGAAGCAGGTTCTCCACTGAGCAGAGAGCCCGATGTGGGACTCAATCACAGGACCCTGAGATCATGATCTGAGCCGAAGGCAGAGGTTTAACCCACTGAGCCACCGAGGTGCCCGACACTACATCATTCTTAAAGGGTCTATCCACCAAGATGATCTAACAATTGTAAATATCTATGCCCCCAATATGGGAGAAGCCAATTATATAAGAAAACTATTAATCAAGATAAAGAGTCATATTGATATGAATACATTAATAGTAGGAGATCTTAACACGCCTCTCTCAGAAATAGATCATCAAAGCAGAAAATCAATAAAGAAACAAGAGCATTGAATGACACATTGGACCAGATGGACCTCATAGATATATACAGAACATTCCACCCTAAAACAACAGAATACTCATTCTTCTCAAGTGCATATGGAACCTTCTCAAGAATAGACCACATACTGGGTCACATATCAGGACTCAACCAATACCAAAGGACTGAGATGATTCCCTGAATATTCTCAGATCACAATGCTTTGAAACTGGAGCTCAATCACAAGGAAAAGTTCAGAAGGAACTCAAACACCTGGAAGCTAAAGACCACCTTGCTTAAGAATGCTTGGATCAACCAGGAGATCAAAGAAGAACTGAAACAATTCATGGAAACCAATGAAAATGAAGACACTTCAGTCCAAAACCTATGGGATACAGAAAAGGCTGTCCTAGGGGGGAAATACATAGCCATCCAAGCCTCCCTCAAAAAAAAAAATTGAAAAATCCAGAATACAGCAGCTGTCTCTACACCTTAAAGAACTGGAGAATCAACAACAAATCACACCAACTCCACACATAAGAAGGGAAATAATCAAGATTAGAGCTGAGATCAATGAGGTAGAAACCAGAGATACAGTAGAACGTATCAATGAAACTAGAAGCTGGTTTTTAGAAAGAATCAATAAGATCGATAAACCATTGGCCACACTAAACAAAAGAAAAGAGAGAAAGCCCAAATTCATAAAATTATGAATGAAAAGGGAGAGATCACAACTAACACCAAGGAAGTAGAAACAATCATCAGAAGTTATTATCAACAGTTATATGCCAATAAGGTAAGCAACCTAGATGAAATCGATGCATTCCTGGAAAACTATAAACTCCCAAAATTGAACCAGGAAGAAATCGACAGCCTAAATAGACTGATATGTAGTAACGAGATTGAAGCAGTGATCAAAAACCTCCCAAAACACAAGAGCCCAGGACCTGACGTATTCCCTGCGGAATTCTACCAAACTTTCAAAGAAGAAATAACACCTATTCTCCTGAAGCTGTTTCAAAAAATTGAAGCAGAAGGAAAACTTCCAGACTCTTTCTATGAAGCCAGCATTACCCTGATCCCCAAACTAGGCAAAGACTCTTCCAAAAAGGAGAATTTCAGATCAATATCACTGATGAATATGGATGGTAAGATTCTCAACAAGATCCTAGCAAACAGTATCCGACAGCACATTAAAAAGATTATCCACCATGACCAGGTGTGATTCATTCCTGGGCTACAAGGATGGTTCAACATTCGCAAATCAATCAATGTGATAGAACAAATTAATAAGAAAAGAGAGAAGAACCACATGGTCCTCTCAATTGATGCAGAAAAAGCATTTGACAAAATCCAGCATCCGTTCCTGATTAAAACGCTTCAAAGTATAGGGATAGAGGGAACATTCCTGAACTTCATAAAATCTATCTATGGAAGACCCATAGCAAATATCATCCTCCATGGGAAAAAGCTTGCAGCCTTCCCGTTGAGATCAGGAACACGTCAAGGATGCCCACTCTCACCACTCTTGTTCAACATCGTATTAGAAGTCCTAGCAACAGCAATCAGACAACAAAGAGAAATAAAAGGTATCCAAATTGGCAATGAAGTAGTCAAACTCTCTCTCTTTGCAGATGATATCATTCTTTATATGGAAAACCCCAAAGACTCCACCCCCAAATTACTAGAACTCATACAGCAATTCAGTAACGTGGCAGGATACAAAGTCAATGTACAGAAATCAGTGCCTTTCTTATACACTAACAATGAAAATACAGAAAGGGAAATTAGAGAATCGGTTCCATTTACTATAGCACCAAGAACCATAAGATACCTGGGAATAAACCTAACCAAAGAGGTAAAGGATCTGTACTCGAGGAACTACAGAACACTCATGAAAGAAGTTGAAGAAGACACAAAAAGATGGAAGACCATTCCATTCTCTTGGATCAGAAGAATAAACATTGTTAAAATGTCTATACTGCCTAGAGAAATCTATACTTTTAATGCCATTCCAATCAAAATTCCACCGCTATTCTTCAAAGAGCTGGAGCAAATAATCCAAAAATTTGTATGGAACCAGAAGAGACCCCGAATCACTAAGGAAATGTTGAAAAACAAAAATAAAACTGGAGCATCACGTTACCTGATTTCAAGCTTTACTATATTAGTGATTTTTATTAAAACAGTGTACTTTATTTTTTTTTTTAATTTTTTTTAAAGATTTTATTTAGTTATTTGACAGAGAGATCACAAGCAGGCAAAGAGGCAGGCAGAGAGAGAGGAGGAAGCAGGCTCCCTGCTGAGCAGAGAGCCCGATGCGGGGCTCAATCCCAGGACCCTGAGATCATGACCTGAGCCGAAGGCAGCGGCTTAACCCACTGAGCCACCCAGGCGCCCCAAATCAGTGTACTTTAAATAGACTCCTTATCACTTAGTTTGTAGCACTTATGTAATTTTAAAAAATGTTATTCTAGTGTAGTTAGTATATAGTGTTATATTTTCTTTAGTTATATAAGGTAGTGATTAAACAATTTCATGTATTACTCAGTGCTCATCTAGATGAGTGTACTCAATATCTTTTACCTATTTCACTCATTCCCCCCCCGCCCACCTGCCCTCTCCTAAACGTCACTTTGTTCCCTATAGTTTAATATCTGTTTTTTGGTTTGCCTCTTTTCTCTTTCATTTGTTCATTTGTTTTGTTTCTTAAATTCCACATAGAAGTATTTGTATATGGCATTTGTCTTTCACCAAATAGCTTATTTTGCTTAGCATCATGTTTTCTAGACCTATCCATGTTGTAAATGTCAGGATTTCATTCTCTTTTTATGGCTATTATTCCGCTGTGTATGTATACACCACTTCTTTATTGATTTGTGCTGCTTCCATATCTTAGTGTAAATAATGCTATTAAAAAGGATTCATGTATCTCTTTGAATTAATGTTTTTGTTTACTTTGAGTAAATACCTGGTAGTGCAATTACTGGATCATATGGTAATTACATTTTTATGTTTTTGAGGAATCTCCATGCCATCTTCCACAGTGGGTGCTCCAGTTTGCATTCCACCAACAGTTCACAAGAGCTCATATTTCTCCACATACTCACCAACACTTGCTGTTTCTTCTGTTTTTTATTTTAGCCATTCTGACAGATGTGAGGTGATATCTCATTGTAGTTTTGGTTACATTTCCCTGGTGATGAGTGATTTTGAGCATCTTTTTATGTGTATGTTGACTATCTGGATGTCTTCAGAAAATGCCTGTTCATGTTTCCTGTCCAGTTTTTAAACTGATTTGGTTTTTGGTGTTGAGTTGTAAAAGTTCTTTATATTTTTTTGGATACTAAGCCATTATCAGATATGTCATTTGCAAATGTCTTCTCCCATTCTGAAGGCTGACTTTTAGTTTTGTTGATTGTTTCCTCCACTGTGCAGAGGCTTCTTATTTTAAGGTGATTCTAAAGATTTATGTTTGCTTTCCTCAGCAGAGCCTAGGAAACATGTTAAATGTTGTTACAATTGATGTCAGAAAAATTATGCTCTTTTCTGGGATTTTTTTGGTTTCTGGTCTCACATTTAGGTCCTTAACCCATTCTGAACTTATTTTTGTAAAAATAGTGTGAGAAAGTAGTTCAGTTTCATTATTTTCCATGTAGCTGACCTGTGTTCCCAACATATTTTGAAGGGATTTATTTTTTCTTAGTACATATTCTTTTGTCTTTCATTGAAGATCAATTGAACATATAATTGTGGATCTAATTTAATTTTTTATTTTTAAATAAAATAAATAATTTAATTTATAAATATTAATTAAATAAAATAGTTAAATTAAATTAATTGATTTATTTAATATTAAATGATAAATTAAATAATTAAATTAAATTAATGATTTAAACTTTTAGATTTGACTTAATTTCTGGGTTTTCTATCCTGGTGTATTGATCTTTGTGTCTGTATTTAATCCAGTACTGTTTTAATCATTATAGCTTTTAATATAACTTGAAGTCTGGAATTATGATAGCTCCAGTTTTGCTTTTCTTTGTCAAAAATATTTGGGATATTCCAGATCTTTTGTGGTTCCATACAAATTTCAAGATTGTTTGTTCTAGTTCTGTCAAAAATAGTGCTGGTATTTTGATAGAGATTGCATTAAGTTTATAGATTACTTTGGGTAGTATGGACATTTTAACAATATTTGTTCTTCCAGTCCCTGAGCATGGAGTTTCTTTCCATTTGTTTGTGTCATCTTCATTTTTTTCATCAATGTTTTATAGTTTTCAAATCTTTCACCTTTTTGGTTAGGTTTATTCCTAGGTATCTTATAATTTCTGATGCAACTGTAAATCGGGTTGTTCTGTGACTTTCTCTTTCTGCTGCTTCATTATTACTGTATAGAAGTACAATGGATTTCTGTACATTGATTTTGTATTCTGCAACTTTACTGAGTTCATTTATCAGTTCTAGTAGTTTTTCAGTGGAGTCTTTAGGGTTTTGTATACATAGTATCTGTCATCTGCAAATAGTGAATGTTTTACTTCTTCCTTATTAACTTGGATGCATTTTGTTTCTTTTTGTTGTCTGATTCCTGGAGCTAGGACTTCCTGTGCTATGTTGAATAAAGATGGTGAGAGTGGATATCCTTGTCTTGTTCCTGACCTTGGGGGGGAAAATTCTGTTTTTTTCCCGTTTCCCAAACTTTCCCATGTTTGCTTAGATAGGCTTCATTATGTTGAGGTATATTCCCTCTACACCTATATTGTTGAGGGTTTTTATTATTAATAAATGTTGTACTATGTCAAATACTTTTTCTGCATTTACTGAGATGATCAAATGTTTTTATATCTTTTCATAATGATGTGATGTATCACATTGATTGATGTGCAAATATCAAACCACTTTTGCATCCCAGAAATAAATCTCACTTGATCACATGATTTTTTTAATGTATTGTTGGATTTGATTTGCTGATATTTTGTTGAGAATTTTTGCATCCATGTTCATCAGAGTTATTAGCCTGTAGTTGTGTTTTGTTGTTGTTGTTGTGTGCTTCAGTGGTTTTGGTATCAATGTAATGTGGGCCTCATAGAATGAACTTGGAAGTTTTCATTCCTTTTCTATTTTTGAAATTTTTGAGAATAGGTATTTACTCTTCATAAAATGTGTGGTAGAATTCACCTGTGAAGCCAGCTGTTCCTGGACCTTTGTTACGAGCTTTTTTTTTTTTTTTAATTACCTATTCAATTTTATTGCTAGTAATTGGTTCATTCCAATTTTGTTATTTCCTTCTGTTTCAATTTTGATAGGTTGTGTGTTTCTAGGAATTTACCCATTTCTAGGTTGTCCAGTTTGGTGACACATAATTTTTTTTATAATAGTCTATTACAATCTTTGTATTTCTGTGATATAAGTTGTTATTCCTTCTCTTTAATTTCTGATTTTGTTGATTTAAGATGTCTCTCTCTCTGTGATGACTCTGACTAAACCTTTATCAATTTTATTGATCTTTTCAAAGAACCAGCTCCAGATTTCATTGATTAGTTCTATTTTTAAAATTTCTGTATCAATTATTTCTATATCATTTATTTCTGCTCTCATCTGTATTATTTTCTTCCTTTTGTTGGTTTTGGGTTTAATTTGTCCTTTTCTAACTCCTTTAGGTATAAAGTTAGATTGTTTATTTAAACACTTTCTTGCTTCTTGAGGAAGACCTCTATTGCTATAAACTTCCCTCTTACAACCACTTTCACTGCATCTCAAAGATTTTGGATTCTTCTATTTTCATTTTTGTCTCTTTGTATTTTTTTAATTTCCTCTTTGATTTCTTGGTTAACCATTCATTGTTTAGTAACATGTTATTTAACTTCATGTATCTGTGCTCTTTCCAGATTTTTTCTTCTTGATTTCTAGTTTCATAGTGTTGTAGTAAAAAAAGATGCAGTGTATAACTGGTATTTTTTACATTTTAAAGGTTTCTTTTGTGGCCTAAAATGTGACCTATTTTGGAGAATATTCCATGTGCACTTGAAAGGGATGTGTATTCTGCCATTTTAGGATGGAATGTTCTGAATATATCTCGTAAATCCATCTGGCCCAATGTGTCATTCAGAGTCATGATTTCCTTGTTTATTCTTTGTTTACATGATCTGTCCATTGATGTAAGTGGAGTATTAAAGTTTCCCAATACAATTATATTACTAGTGATTAGTTACTTCATATTTGTTATTAAGTGTTCTGTGTATTTGGGTGCTCCCTTTTTGGGTGCATAAATATTTTCCTTTGTTATGTCTTCTTGTTTGATTGTCCTCTGAATGCCTATATAGTGTCCTTTGTCTCTGTTATGGTGTTTGTTTTAAAGTCAGTTTTGTATGATAAAAGTGTTACTACCCTCGTTCCTTTTTCATATTCATTTAAGTGATAACTCTTCTCCATTTTCTCACTTTCAATCTGAGTATGTCTTTAGGTCTGAAGTGAGTCTCTGGTAGACAGAATATATATGAGTCTTGTTTTAATCCATTCCATCACCTATGCCTTTTGATTAGAGCCTTTAGTCCAATTACATTCAAAGTAATTATTGATAGGCATGAGTTTATTACCAATTTGTTATTTGTTTTGTGTTCATTTTTGTGGATGCTCTGCTCCTTACTTCCTTTGCACTCCTCTTATCTTATGTTGGCTTTCTTTGTGATATACTTGGATTTCTTCCTTTCTTTCTTTCTTTCTTTCTTTCTTTCTTTCTTTCTTCCTTTCTTTCTTTCTTTCTTACTTTCTTTCTTCTTTCATTATTTCTTTCTTTTTTCCCATCTCTTAATAGTTTTTGATCTGTGGTTTGTCTCTAACATCTTCTGTATATAGCAGTCTTTCTTAAGTTGATGGTCAATTATGTTAGAACCCATTCTTTACTCCTCTTCTCCCCATGTTTTAACTATATGGTGTCATACTTCATATCCTTTTATTTTGTGAGTCCCTTCACTGATTTTTGTCAATATACCTATTTTTACTGCTTCTGTGGTTCCTACTTTCCTCATTCTTAGGAATAGTCTTTCTTTTCCACCCAAAGTCCCATTTAACATTTGTGATGGGCTGGTTTAATTGGTCATAAACTCCTTTAACTTTCATTTGTCTGGGAAACTCATTATCTCTCCTTTTATATTAAATGATAGCCATGCTGGATAGAGAATTCTTGATTTCAGATTTTTTTTTTTTTTTCCTTTCAGCTCATTGAATAGGTCATGCCACTCCCTTCTGGGCTGCAAAGTTTCCACTTAAAATTTCATTGATAACTTATAAGGTTTCCTTTGTGTATAATTGTTTTCTTTTTCTCTTGCTGCTACTTAAATTTTGTTTTTATTGTTTTTTGCCATTAATTACTATGTGTCTTGATATGGATCTCCTTGGATTGATTTTGTTGGGGTATCTCTGTGCCTCTTGGATCTGAATTTCTGTTTCCTTCCACAAATCTGGAAGTTTTCAGCTATTATTTCTTCAAATAAAATTTCTTCCCCCATTTTCCCTTTTTCTCTTTTTAAGATCCTTATAATTGAAATGTTATGATTGATGGAGTCAGTGAGTTCCCTAACATTATTCCTGTTTTGCATAATATTTTTCCCTTATCTGCTCAACTTGATTACTTTACATTTCTCTGTCCTCCAGGTTGCTCATTTGTTTTTCTTCTTCCTGTAGCCTGCTATTTATTCCATGTAGTGTATTTTTAATTTTAATTATTGTGTTCTTCACCTTTGATTGGTTCTTTTGTATCTCTGTGTTAAAGGTCTTGCTGATGTTCTCCATTTTTTTTTTTTTCAATGCAAGTGACTATCTATAATCATTCTTTTAAATTCTCTTTCAGGCATATTACTTGTCTCCATTTCACTTAGGTTGCTTGATGTGATTTTTCCCTATTCTTTCACGTGGGATATGTTCCTCTGTCTCCTCTTTTTGCCTAATTCTCTGTTTCTGTGTATTGGAAAAGTCAGGTATGTCTCTTACTCTCTAAAGTAGTGGGTGGGGCACACACTTTTATCAAGGTGGTCTTGGTCCTTTTCCACAGGGGATGCACAGTTACCCTGGAGACCAGCTTGTCCAGGGTCACATTGCAATTCATATGTGGGTGGAAGGTGCAGTCTTAAAAAGGTGTGTGTGTTGTCCACAGGAGGTAGGGAAACATAGTGTCAGCAAGGTTTGCCCCAGGATTTTAGGGGAAGGGACCTACAAGCCAGCAGATAGTCCTGACTAGAAGGAGTGGTGGGGTACAGTATGCAAGTTGGGTATTTACTAATGAGATTTATGCTTTCATATGTTTGTTGTTGTGGTTATTATTGTAGTAATTATTGTCCCCTTTTTTGGTTTGAACAAATCTCTTTAATATTTCTTTTATGTCAAGTTTAGTGATGATGATCTCCTTAAGCTTTTCCTTGTCTGGAAAATTGTTTAACTCTCTTTCAATTCTGAATGATAACTTTGCTGAATAGAGTTTCTTGGTAAAAAGTTTTGTTCTGTTTTGTTTTGTTTTGTTTTGTTTTCAGCATTTTGAATGTATCATGCCACTCATTTCTGTCTTTCAAGTTTCTGCTAAGAAATACTGATACTCTAATGGGAATTCTCTTATACATAGCAAGTTGGGATTTTCTTCTTGCTGCTTTTAATATTTTTCTCTGTCTTTAGTTTTTGACACTTTAATTATAATGTGTCTTTGTGTCAGTCTCCTTGCATTCATGTTTTTTTTTTCTTTTTTAGATTTATTTATTTATTTATTTTAAAGAGAAAGAGCATGAGTGGAGAGAGGGGCAGAGGGAGAGGAAGAGAAGGAATACTCTAACAGACTCCTCACTGAGCATGGCACCCAATGCAGGGCTCGATCCCAGGACCCTGAGATCATGACCCGAGCCAAAAATCAAGAGTTGACTACTTAACCTAGGTTCCCCGCTTTGATTTCATTGTATTTGGAGTTCTGGGTTTCCTGAATCTAGGTGTCTATTTCTTTTCTGGGTTAGGGAAATTTTCAGCCATTAGGTTTTCTGCCTTTTATTTCCTCTCTTCTCTAGAATCCCTATAAAGTGAATGTTTTCATCTGCTTATTGTGCCATAAGTCCCTTAAACTATATCACTTATTTCATTCTTCTTACTTTCTTCTGCTCTCTTTGAGTGAGTCCCACCGCCTTGTCTTGGAATTCACTGATCCTTTCTTCCTCTTCTTTTAGCCTGTTGTTCATTCCTTCTAGTGTATTTTTGCATTTAGTTATTGTATTCTTTGGCTCCAATACTTATATTTGTGACTTTCTTATATATATATTTTTTATCTTTGTGGATGTTTTCACTGTGTTATTTCATTCTCTCTTCAAGTTGGTGAGCATTTTGATAATCATACTTTGAACTCTTTACCAGTTAAATTACCTATCTTTGTTTCATTAAGGATTTTTTTTTCTGAGTTTTATCTTGTTCATTTGTAACTTACTCCTCTGTTTCTTCATTGTGTTTGACTTTCTGTGCTGTTTTCTGTGTATTATATGGAACATTAACCTCTCCCATTCTTGAAGGAGTGTTCTCATATAGATGATAAAAGTTTTTGTTTGACTCTGCCTTAGATCTTGTTTCTCAAACCTTTGTGATTGTCTAAAAAGTTGATTTTACCTTATTGGCTCTCAGTATTTAAGGGGATGCCAATACCTATCAGTGTTTCAAAAGGAAGGGTTATAGTTAACACTTAGATTTAGTCTGATTGGCATGTAGAAACTCAGGCAGCAGCTTTTTTTTCTTCAACTTTTAAAGTATGAACATACATACAGTCCTGTGGACACAAACATATAGCCCACCGGAAATTAGTGCCCAGTGATCTAGAGGTGTCTGCTAGGTGGCAGTCTCAAAAATCAAGACTCCTGTCTTGGAGATATTGGTGAGCTATAGGAAGGCAAAGGGACAGTGAGAAATAATGTACACTGGTCTACATTCCCTAAAGCACAACAGAGTTTTAAGTGCATATACTATCTGAAGCTGTCCTTCAGGCTATATCTCCAGGAGAAGCAATCGCCCTCTTTCATAGAAAGAGTGGAAGTCTGTATCAATATGCTGTTTGTGTAATGCCCTGGATATGCAAGCCTTCTAAGAACTGTTTCTCCAATGTCTCTCCTGGGTCTCGTGTGAGACCCAGGAACCCTGACCACCAGAACTAGACACTCAAGGGAAGAACCTGGATGGTAGCTGCAAAAATTGTGGCACCAGAAATAAAACCTGTGTCAACAGACATATGTGAAATCTCCTTGGGGTGTCTGGGTGGTGCAGTCGGCTAAGTGTCTGATGCTTGGTTTCAGCTCAGGTCATGACCTCAGGTTCATGAGACTGGGCCCTACATCAGGTTCCACATTCAGTGCAGAACCTGCTTGGAATTCTCCCTCTCCCTCTACCCCCTCCTACTTGTGCATGCTCTTTCTCTCTCTAACAATAAATAAATAAATCTTAAGAAAGAAAAAACAAAACAAAACAAAACAAAAAACCTCCTTTCCAGGAGAGACTGGTCATCTGGAGTGTGGGAAAGAAAGATTGTGAAGATGATGCCCACAGGCTAGAGTGAGGAAGAGAAGAAGGGTAAGACATGCTGCCCATTGGCTAGAGTAAGGCTGAGAGAAAGAGTAGACATGTGTTCACTGGGAAAGGAATTTGAAACAAGAAATAGAGAGAAAAACAAACTAATATTTGAGAAAATAATGCTGCCCACTAGATGAGGAAGACATAGGGAGAGCACAAAGATGTTGCCTGGGCCAATCTCTATCTTTAGACTGCACCACAGCAGTCACCCAATAATCAGATGCCTGCCTTTTGGGCCAATGCTCCAAAAGAAGCAAATGAACCTCTCCCTTACAAATTATGGGTACCCTTTGATTGGTTGCTTCCATGCTGTGCTCTGAGGTGGGTGAGTCAGAGTGAGTGAGTGAAACATTAAGACTTACTTCTCAGATCACTATAGCCTTATGAGTATCATGGTTGTGAGCCCTGCTAGTGTCCAAAGACTCATCTTTCAGATGCAGATCTTAAAAGTATATGGTGCCTGATGTGGTGTTCCAACCTTTACCTCTTAGGAAAAAGCTCTAGGTTTTGAGTTCTCTTTCAACTGTGGGTTGCCATGTTGGTGGTGGGGTTTAGGGTGACATTGTTTCCCATTGTTTCTCTTCTACTTGTTTGGTAAGGATCTTCTTTGTTTGGATGCATAGTAGTCACTGAACTTGTTTTAGGCTTTTTCAGAGGAAATTTTTCCTCTGAAAAATTTAGCTTAGATTCAGTTTGTGAATCTAAATAGCTTAGATTCAGTTTGTGCCTGGAGGAAGTGAGATTAGGGTTCCCTTACATCACCTACTTCAAACAGAACCCTTAAGAAACATTTAATATAACAGAAATATTATTTCACAATTTTGTGAGCAGTAACATAAGTATATATATTTTGTCAAAAGTCATTAAACAGGACATATAAAACAGGCACATTTATCATATGTAGATTATACCTCAATAACCTTAATTTTAAAAATAAATTTAGATAGGAAACTCTATAAATATGTATAGTTATATAAGTAAATCCTCAATTTCCTCATTTCTTTATTCAATCCCATACTTCATTTTCAAAATATAAGCCTTTCTTTTCATGGAAAAATAAATTCAATATGTTTTAATTCCTTAGAGTATTACACTAATAATATTAAACTCTTTGTTATAGTTATGATGTGAATAACTACCTATACATGTTCCATTTGTTATCTCTCCAATATCCAGTGAGATAATGATTTATGATTTATTTTTTAAAAATTCTTCTTATACATACTCCTCTCCCTCTCTCTCTTTCCCTCTCATGACTGCATATCTTTCATTCAACAAATGACCTTTTTTTTAAAAATCTTTTTTTATATTCTTGCCTTTCTTCCTACAAATAAACATCTTTAAGATTATCATTAATTAGCATTCATTTCTCCCATATAATTTGCACTTTAAATAAATCATATTTATCACTTTAAACTCATAAAATGAGATATTTTTTCTATATGCTCTATCAAAGTTTATTTCTATATTTCACTTTTTTGGATATCTCTGCATTTGATATCATGTTTGAGGAATTTCATTTGTTACAACTCTTTCTCATTTTGGTTTCAATGATTTAAATCTGCCATAATTCAATTCTTATATTCTGATAGTTTCTGCCTCTCAATCTTCATAATTTAATTTGATCCTTTGATCAAACTCTTGATAATAATTTTTTAGAAACTGTCAATATATCTTCATACGTATCAAATGTGACATTAGCAAATGAAGAAAAACTCCAGAGAAAACATGAAATATAAATTGCAGAATTGAAGAAGGCCTATGAGTCACATGTAAGCCTATGAATCACATGAAACACTTCCCCACACCTTTCATATTATATTATATATCTAGAAAATTATCTTACAATGATAAATGTCAATTAAAATGCCCATTATGAACACAATTAGATAAATATCAAGCCATTCTGAACACCCAAGAAATCAATCTAAGAACTTAGAGAGCAAACTTCACATCTAGAAGGAGAAAAATGGCAACATCAATGAAGGTAGAAGCTACAGAGAGTTGATTAGGGGGATAAAAGAACTGTAGGTGCTGTGGATGAGAGGTAGCTCTGATCATGGAGAAAGGAGGGAGACAGAGAGAAAGAAAGAGAGAGTTAAAGAAACTTGCAGGAGAATGCAGATGAAAAATTATTTCCCAAAACCATTGACTGCAAAAAGGAGAGGGGCTTTCCACAACTATTTTTATAAGCAGGAGGGCTCAAAATATGAAGTTTTAGAAGTTCACACCATCACCAAGGTCATTCCTGGCATTCTTAGTGGTGTTTTTGTGGGGAAGCAGAGCAGGGTCCTGGGAGGAGGCAGTGTGGTCTGATAATCCCATTGTTCATGTGACAAGAAACAGTTCCAATTATTGGAGTGACTTTGGAAGTCATGGCACAGCCGCTTCAGGGATTTAGGATCTGGTGGGCACCAACATTCTACTTTGGTCACTACTATAGAAACAAAGATACATGATGAGGGCAGCAAACCTTTGTGCTTGCTTTTTGCAGCACTATATCATAAACTTTCAACCACAGAGCAGTCCTGCAACTGCTTTTCTGGGATAAACCCTCAACAGCCAGATTGCAGTAACACCAAACCCCAGAGGATCAGTGCAGGTCATTGCTGTGCTGGTACCTAAAATTTGGAGTTTTGAGACCCAACCTAATGCCTGAGATAAAACACAAGAGTACTGTGCCACCTGGCAGGCAGACAGTTTGGACCCTGACAGGGTGAAGGTGGGGATCTGACAGAAGCTGGCAGTACAAGAGGGGAGATTGCTCTTCTGAGAAGGCCTCCTGAAGAGTGGCAGGTGCAAACTGACCATACACTGCTTCAAAGCTTCACCTCAAGAGGGAATAGGATCTAGCTTACATTTTTTAAAGATTTTATGTTTTTTCTTGAGATAGAGAAGGCAGGAAAGCAAGCAAGCAAGGGAGCAGGGAGCAGAAGGAAAGGGAGTAGCAGGTTCCATATTGATCAGGAATCCCTATGCAAGGCTCAATCCCAGGACCTGATATCAATATCATGACCTGAGACAAAGACAGATGCTTAACTGACTGAGCCACCCAGGCACGGTAGGATTTAGCTTCCTTTAATAGGAGACCCAACCACATCCAGTTCAAGCTTGCTACACACTGGGAAAAGTCCAAAGAGTCCCCACAGCAGGAAAGGAGAAACTCTGCAGAAGACTGGCCTGAGGGAAAGAATAGTCAAAATACAACACCAGATTGCACACTCTGAAACACCTCCTGAAGCCCAAGAAAGTATAGGACCTTGTCTCAGTATAGCCATTACTCTCAGGAGCAGAAATATAACAGGCTTTCCTAACACACACACACATACACACACACACACACACACACACACACACACAGAGACACACACACACACACACAGACACAAACACACAAACAGTGACCTAGACAAAAATGACAAGATGGGGGAATTCACCCCAAAAGAAAAAACATAAAGGAGTAATGACCAAGGATTTAATCAAAATTGATATAAGTAACTGTCTGAAACAATATTTAAAACATCAATCATAAGCATGCTAGCTGGGTTAGCATATAAGATACCAGAGAATCTCTTACTGCAGAGATGAAAGAATGAAAAACTAGTTAAGCCAAGGTTAAAAATGATATAACTGAGATGAAAAACTGACTGAATAGAATGACAACAAGGACAGATGAAGCACAGGAATGAATCAGTGATATAGATGATACAAGTATTGAAAATAATGAGGCTGAAAAGGAGAGGGAAAGAAAAGTATTGGATCATGAAGATAGACCTAAGGAACTCAGCAAATACTCAAAGTGTAATAACATGAATATCATATAAGTTCCAGAAGAATAAGAGAGGGAAGAAGGGACAGAAAGTTTATTTGAGCAAATGATTGCTGAAAAGTTCCCTAATTGTGGGGAAGGAAACAGATATCAAAATCCAAGAGACACAAGAGAACTCCCATAAAATTCAACCAAAGCCAACCCACACCAAGACTTATCATAGTCAAATTCTCAAAATACACAGACAAGGAAGGAAACCTGAAATGAGCACAGAGGAAAAAAGTCCTCAACCTGCAAGGGAGGACAAATCACGTATGTAAAAGATCTGTCTACGTAGGCCAAAAGAGAATGGCCCAATGTGCTGAGTGGGAAAAATTCACAGCGAAGAATACTTTATCCAGCAAGGCTTTCATTCAAAAGGAGAGATAGAGTTTCCAAGACGAACAAAAACAAAGGACTTCACGACCCCTAAACAGCCCTGCAAGAAATATTAAAAGGGATCCTTTGAGTGGGAAAGAAAGACCAAAAGCAATGAAGACTAGAAAGGAACAGAAACATCACAAGGAACACCAAATTTACAGGTAATATAATGTAAGTAAATTCATATCTATCAATAATTACTCTGAATGTAAATAGAATAAATGCTCCAATCAAAAGACAAGGGGTATCAGAATGGATAAAAAAAAAAAATCTATATGCTGCCTACAAGAGACTCTTATTTTATTTATTTTATTTTATTTTAATCTTTTAAAGATTTATTTATTTAAGAGAGAGAGAAAGAAGGGGCAGAGGTTGAGGGAGAGAAATCTTCCAGCAAACTTGCCACTGAGCATGAAGTCCAATGCATGACTCCATTCCAGAACCCTGAGATCATGATCTGAGCTGAAATCAAGCATTGGAATCTTAACTGACTGAGACACTCAGACCCCTAAGGCATTTATTTTAGACCTAAACTCACCTTCAGATTGAAAGTGAGGGGATGGAAAACCATCTCTCATGGTAATGAGTGACAAAAAGCTGGAGTACCCATTCTTATATCAAACTAGATTTTAAACCAAAGACTGTAACAAGAGATGATGAATGGCACAATATCATAATTAAGGGTTTGTCCATAAGAAGATCTAATGATTGTAAGTGTTTATGCCCCCAATATGGAAGAACCCAAATATATAAATCAATGAATAGCAAACATAAACTCATTGCTAATAAAACAATAATAGAAGGGTACATTAACACCCCACTTACATCAATGGACAGATCATCTAAGCAGAAAATCAACAAGGAAACAAGGACATTGAACTAAACACTGGACCAGATGGATCTATATCTATATCTATATCTATATCTATCTATATCTAATTTCTATGCCTATAGAAATATTTATAGAAAAATCTATAGAAATATATATAGAAATATATAATATCTATAGACATAGATATAGATAGATATAGATATTCAGGACATTTTTTCCTAAAGCAGCAGAATACATATTTTTTTTGAGTACACATAGAACGTTCTCTAGAATAGATCACATTCTGGGTCACAAATCAGTCATCAACAAGTACAAAAAGACCGAGATGATACTATGCATGTTTTTAGACCACAGGGCTATGAAACTTGAAGTCAACCACAAGAAAAAAATGTGGAAAGAGGACAGATACATGGAGGTTAAAGAAAGAATGGATGAATGAAAGAATGGATGGGTTAACCAGGAATTCAAGGAAGAAATTAAAAACTACATGGAAGCAGATGAAAATAAAAACATGACAGTCCATGTGGTGCCTGGGTGACTCAGTAGGTTAAGCATCTCCTTTCAGTTCAGGTCATGATCCCCAAAATATCCAGATCTATAACATCAATCATTTATAAACTTACCATTTTCTCTGGTGACTTTCTCAAGGGTGACTTGATTTAAAAAAAATAGCACCATAATTAGAAGGGCAGCTAACATCATCTTGGACAATTTAGACATTATGATATAAGATGTGAAATATGGAATCCCAGAGACCAAAGATGACTCCCGTATGCTTAAAAGTGTTTTTCTTTACTTCTTTCCTGCAAACAAACAGAAAAACCATTACCCAGGTAGTTTTCCTCAGGAAGCTGACCTCTACCATTTCCTAGGGATACAGGGCAAAATTGCTATCTGGGCTTAACCTATGGTGGTAAATCGAGGACAAGGTTGGGGTTGGAAGGAGCTTCTATTCTGATCAGATGTGCACTTTGAGAAAGGGAATATCATTCATCAGCCCCAATTCAGGAGACTTCAGGAAGTCCTGCCTGATTACAAGACTTCTGTCACCCCCATTTTCCTGAAGGAGGTGTGAAAAGCTAGAAGATATAGAGAAGATCTTAATTTCCCTGAATGAATTCATGAGTGGGTTTTGAGTGAGAGATTTAGATTGGAGAGAGGACCCAGGGAAGAAAGAGATTCAGAATGTTCTAATTTGACAGAAAACAAAAGTTTCTTCTGGAAAGGCAGTGATAGGAGAAATAAGGGATCTAAGGAAAAATATAAGGACCACGGAATGGTCTATCATAAACAGGATAAAGCTACATAATTTCTAAGAACCAGAGAGAGTAAGATGAACACCTAGTATCTAAGGTTGGAGAGGAGTACAGCTTTTTATTTTAGAAGAATCCTTAATATTTTTTAACTAGAGAAAGGATCTAGTTAGAACAAAGATAGACTAATCATGACGGGGAAAGACATTAAATGGAGAAACTTTCTCCTGTCCCTATTGACATTTCTCAGCCTCTTCATAAACACACACACACACACACACACACACACACACACACACACACACACCAACTCTGACTTTTTTCCCCCACCGTAAAAATTTCTTTTCACTCACCTTGCTTAATCACCAACCCCAAAATATTAGTTTCTCAGGAAACACTGGACAGCTAACTTCTCCTCTTGAACCCCCTCTGAAATACTGAAACCCATTACTTGGAAGCTTCACTCAGCATTCAGTTGTCTTCCTCTCTGTAGTGCAACAAACAGGAATGTGAGAGTGACATAAGGATATGGAATATCAGGGAGTGTACTATAACCAGTACTTTGCCCTTCTCCTTCTATATGATGGTAATAAAGACCTCACATGACCATAAAGACAATATTTAATCCAAATATTTATATGCTGTTTTGAGTGTGAATGAAGTCACACACACACACATACACACACCTTCTGAAGAATGGCTTTTTTTCCCTGCTTTTATTGTGTATATTATTATTTTCAAAATAGCAGCATATAGTAGAAGTTTAAGTGAAACATTCTCACACCAACTTCCTGAATCAACATATATGCCTTGTTTAGAGTAAGGATTGGGTATATCTGCTACTTCTACAATTATTTATAGTCTAGCGTAATTAATCTCCCAGTTTATGGAAAATCTCCCCAGGATGTTGAGAGTAGCTGATTTTTACTTTTACATCCCATGCCCCAAAACTATATATAACCTGTCTAAAAGCTATTGCCTATATTTACAATCATCATGCTTGCTTTCTCCAAGATGCTCCATGCATTAAATAAATGTCAGTCCACAGAATTATATATTATAATTATAATTATAGTATAATAGTTGTTCCAGATAAGACTCAGGAACTATCCACCTTCCATGTTTTTGGATTACCTGCACTGTTTAGCCCCTTAGGACACACTAAATCCTAGGCATCATAAACTGAATTTACCAGATATTTCTTGATTTCTTAGATTTGTTCCCAGGATTGAATCAAATTGAGGGATTGAAGACCCCCAACTGGCCCTGTTGACTCTTATCTCCTCACATTGCTATCAGCATCATGGATATTTTTGGCCTTGAGGTAGTTTGTTCCATGTGTGAAAAAACCTACCTAGTCCTCCCTTTCAGGTGGAAAATTGCATGACTTAGTGAGATAAATTCCCAACCCACCTTCTCCTGTCATTTAGAGTTGAAAAAATGTGGGCACAAAACACTTGTAGGTGATAAATGCAAAACTGTGCTATTTGGAGGCTGCTTTTTTAGATTAATTGTCTTGCATGAACAAGAAACTATCAGAAGAGCAAACTGCACAAAAAATTTTTTCTTTGCTTTGGAGACTTTCAGGGAGTTGAAGGAATTTATGGCCTTGTAACTGCACAGATATCAGGATATCCACGTACTGTTTCTCACATGTCTCAGCCTGTGAGCTTAATAATTGCTAATAACTCTCTCACTACTGGTTGACTTGTTAGCTCCATGGTCAGTGTCAAAATGTTAAACAGGAAAAATCTAAGCCAAAATGTAATACCCAAGTTCTACCACAAAAAATCCATTAAAATTGTCAGGAATTTCCACCAAGTAAACCTACTATAATTCTGAGCTGCTCAAGTAAGAGACTTTGGCCACTGTTGACTGGAGCAGGGGAGTTGGTTTCTCTATCATTAATCTTTATGAAGGCCAGGAAAAAATCAACAAGGACATTATTGGAGCTCCTTCACTTTAAATCTTGACCTTACTTGGTAAAAACAACTACTTTTTAATTGTGTATTTTTAAATTATTTTTATGTAGTTAGTCAGCATATATTACATCATTAGTTTTTGATGTAGTGTTCAACAATTCAGTGGTATTAAAGTAATTTTTTTAAGATTATTTATTTATTTGACAGACAAAGGTCACAGGTAGGCAGAGAGGCAGGCAGAGAGAGAGGAGGAAGCAAGATCCCTGCTGAGCAGAGTGCCCGATGCGGGGCTTGATCCCAGGACCCTGAGATCATGACCTGAGCTGAGGGCAGAGGCTTAACCCACTGAGCCACCCAGGTACCCCTAAAGTAATTTTTAAATTAAAATTTAATTAGCCAAGGTACAGCACATTATTAGTTTTTGATATAATGTTCAATGATTCATTAGCTGAATATAACACCCAGTGCTCATCATATCACATACCCTTTTTAAAACCTATCACCTAGTTATTCAATTCCCCCCACCCACTTCCCTTTCTGCAGCTCTCTTTCCCAGAGTCCAGAGTTTCATATGGTTTGTATCCCTCTCTGATTTCTTCCCATTCAGTTTTCCATCCCTTCCCCTATCGGTTTCTGCGCTATTCCTTATGCTCCACATAGGAGTGAAACCATACGATAATTGGATTTCTCTGGTTGACTTATTTCACTTAACATAAGTACTTCTGCTTTTTAAATTTAAGACACTGTCTGAAACAGATATACCATTTCTCTGTATAATTATTTTTGCATTTTAGTTTTTACCATTTCTATTGAGTTATGTTTTTTTTCTTTCCACACTTTAGATTTTGTGCTTGTGTTACCTTAAATGTGCACACTCCATGGTTATCCTCCAGGTCTCCAGTTGATGCATCACACCTTCCACTGAGGCAGATCAGGAAATG
Source organism: Enhydra lutris kenyoni (assembly GCF_002288905.1). NCBI lineage: Eukaryota > Metazoa > Chordata > Mammalia > Carnivora > Mustelidae > Enhydra > Enhydra lutris. The sequence goes on from NW_019154112.1 coordinate 2,896,747, forward strand.
CCATGGTATGCAGTTCTACAGGTACATAGCATTCTCTCAAAATTTATTTCCAACAATGGAATTAAATTATATATCAAATTAGGGGACAATAATTTGTCCCTTGTAATGGTCAGAGAACAATTTCTTTCATAACCAGCTTGTTCTCATTTTGTTAGTTTATGCTGCTTGCACCTCAAAATTATAGGAAATTGTACACTGCCCCCCCTCTTCTCTCCTCTTGCCTCTGCTGACCTCCTGTACTGCTCCAGCACCTAGTAATTGTCCTATGGAAAATGATAACCCTCATTTAAGAGTCTCCACTTTCCCATACATTTCTTTAAATCCACCTCATTATCCAATGTGCTGTCAGAAGCAGAGTCCCTCTGCTTGGGCCAAGCCTCTTGCCAGAATCAGCAAATGTCCCTGGAAATAAAATGGTCATTGAACCACTAATCTAGCACAGCAAGTCAATATTAACTCTGCAGCTTTTTAAATTTTTCAATATAAGATTCTCATTCAATTTGCTAATTTTTCAAGTTGTTGGTAGAGAGTATTATCCTGCTGTTATCCCCACATTTTACCCATAAATGCAAGCCAGCAACTAATTATTTTTTTGAGAGAGAGAGAAAGACCACAAGGGTGTTGGGGGAATAGAGGAAGAAGGAGAGAGAGAGTCTTAAGCAGGTTGCACACCCAGAAGGGAGCTTGACATGAGGCTTGATCTCACCACCCTGAGATCATGAGCTGAGCTAAAAATCAAGAGCTGGTTACATAACCAACAGAGCCACCCAAGTACCCAGTTAATTACATGTTTTTAAGGTTTTATTTATTTATTTGACAGACAGAGATCATAAGTAGGCAGAGAAACAGGCAGAGAGAGAGGAGGAAGCAGGCTCCCAGCTGAGCAGAAAGCCCAATGCAGGACTCGATCCCAGGACCCTGGGATCATGACCTGAGCCAAAGGCAGAGGCTTTAACCCACTGAGCCACCCAGGTGCCCCAATTACATTTTTAATTGGAGCAAACTTTAATGTGAATTTTCCTTATTTAACTTGATTAAATTTTACATGATAGAAGACAAATTCCACCTATTATGATTATCCTTTCCATATAACATTTTAAATAAAAAGAATTAGAGAGTGTTGGGGGCAAGATGGCAGCAGAGGAGGAACCTCATTTCATCCAGCCCCTTGAATTTAGCTGGATATCTATCAAAACATTCTGAACACACATAAATTCAACCTGAGATGTAAGAAGATTTATCTGGATTTCCACAAGCAGGAAAAAAAAGAACACTTTTGCAAGGTAGGAGGTGTGGAACCTTGAATCTTTGGGGAAAATATCCAAAGATAAATGGAGGGGAAACAGAACCTCCATAAGCTGGCCATTGGAAAGTGATACAATGGAGCAGAAAATCAGGACTCTTGGAAATCTCATCTAATGAGAGGGACTCCCTTCTGAAAATAGCACAGGATATGAATGGGGAAGAATTCTAGGTAGATCATTGTGGTCTCAGGATTCAAGGAGACTCAGAAAGAATGGGGGATTCTGAAATGATAGAATGCCCAAGTGGGAAGCAGGGGTGGGGAAACTGGTTATGTTCAGCGAGCCCAGAAGGGACTCACAGCTCTGGTCACCATAAACTGTTAGCTGAGAAGATAGGGAGCCTGCCCTCTGCCTGACGACCCTGAAAAGGACTAGAAGGTACAGGATGTTTAACATCCTAGGGGAGCTATAAAATGGCTTGTGTTCATGACAGGTACAGCTCTCAGGGTGGTGTGACCCCTGAAAGGACATTGGGGCAGTACCCAGCATTAACTAAGAGCTGTGGAAGAGTCTACATGCATAAGCCCACAGCTGCTAGCAGTTGCAAAGTCACAAAGCACAGAAACGCTTACATGTCTCCTTGATTCCCCCCGGAAGAGCTGTAGTGTTCACGATACGCTTGAATTTGTTGAGTTTAATGCTCACAGAGTTGGAGATGGTTTGACCTGGAGGATTTGTTGAGGGAGGAGACCACGAGGTTGTGACTCTGGACGGTGGATTCCTGCAGGGCCATGTTTGCACTGAGCCTCCAAAGAAAAGCAGAAAGATGCCAGGGAACAAAATGCCACACAGCCAACATGCTCACATTAAGCCCACCCCCCTGACAAAGTGTGGTGCAACTCCACTCTGGCACAGGCACCTGAGAAGCAGAGAAAAAGGCCTTCCTCAGACAATAGACTGGAAGAACAGGTGAATGATAAGCTTATTTCCTTTAACATATTGGCATATAACTGTTGATAATAACTTCTGATTATTGTTTCTATTTCCTTGGTGTTACTTGTGATCTCTCCCTTTTCATTCATAATTTTATTAATTTGGGCCTTCTCTCTTTTCTTTGGTATTAGTTTGTCCAATGGTTTATCAATTTCATTGATTCTTTTAAAAAACCAGCTTCTAGTTTCATCGATACATTCTACTCTATCTCTAGTTTTTATCTCATTGATCTCTGCTCTAATCTTGATTATTTCCCTTCTTGTGTGTGGTGTTGGCTTATTTTGTTGTTGATTCTCAAGTTCTTTAAGGTGTAGAGACAGCTGATGTATTCTGGATTTTTTAATTTTTTTGAGGGAGGCTTGGGTGGCTAGGTGTTTCCCCCTTAGGACCGCCTTAGCTGTATCCAATAGGTTTAGGACCGAAGTGTCTTCATTTTCATTGGTTTCCATGAATTGTTTAAGTTCTTTGATTTCCTGGTTGATCCAAGCATTCTTAAGCAAGGTGGTCTTTAGCTTCCAGCTGTTTGAATTCCTTCCAAACTTTTCCTTGTGGTTGAGCACCAGTTTCAAAGCATTGTGATCTGAGAATATGCAGAGAATACTCTCAATCTTTTGGTATCAATTGAGCCCTGGTTTGTGACCCAGTATGTGGTCTATTCTGGAGACGGTTCCATGTGCACTCGAGAAGAAAGAGAATTCTGTTGTTTTAGGGTGGAATGTTCTGTATATATCTATGAGGTCCATCTGGCCCAATGTGCCATTCAATGCTCTTGTTTCTTTATTGATTTTCTGCTTGGTTGATCTATTACTGAGAGTGGTGTGTTAAGATCTCCTACTATTAATGTATTCATATAAATATGACTCTTTATCTTGATTAACAGTTTTCTTATGTAATTGGCTGCTCCCATATTGGTGGCATAAATATTTATAATTGTTAGATCTTCTTGGTGGATAGTCCCTTTAAGAATTATGTAGTATCCTCCTGTATCTCTGACTACAGTCTTTAGTTTAAAATATAATTTATCTGATATGAGAATCATTACTCCAGCCTTCTTTTGAGGCCCATTGGCATGAAAGATGCTTCTCCATCCCTTCCCTTTCAGTCTGGATGTATCCTTAGGTTAAAAATGGGTCTCTTGTAGACAACATATGGATGGGACCTGTCATTTTATCGGTGCATTTAGGCCATTCATGTTAAGAGTGATTATTGAGAGATGCGTTTTATTGACATTGTGTTACCTGTGAAGTCTTTGTTTCTATAGATTGTCTCCATATATTTCTGTTCAATGATATTATAAGGATTTTTCCTCTTTTATAGAACCTCTCTTAATATTTCCTGCAGAGTCATCTTGGTGGTCACATACTCTTTTAAAACTTGCCAGTCTTGGAAGCTCTTTATCTATCCATCAATTTTGAACATCAGTCTTGCTAGATAAAGTATTCTTGGCTGCATGTTCTTCTCATTTAGTGCCCTGAATACATCTTGCCAGCCCTTTCTGACTTGGCAGGTTTCTGTGGACATATCTGATGTTATTCTGATGGGCTTTCCTCTGTACATAAGGAACGTCTTTGCCCTAGCTGCTTTCAAGAGCTCCTGTCTACAATTATGATTCATCATTTTCACTATCAGGTGTCTCAGGGTCTTTCTAGATTCTATGATCTTGGGGGGATGCCTTTCTGCCTCTAGTACATGAACGCTGGTTCCATTCATGAGATTGAGAAAATTTTCATGGAGAATTTGTTCAACTATATCTTCTAGTCTTCTTTCGTTCTCCTCCCCTTCAGGGATTCCAATAATTCTGATGTTGGAACATTTCATGGCATCATTTATTTCCCTAATTCTGTTTTTATGGCTTCTAAGCTGTTTGTTCCAAGTTTCCTCCTAATCCTTTTACTCTACCTGTTTGTCCTCCAGATCACTAATTCTATCTTCTGCCTCAATTACCCTAGCTTTTAGAGAATTTAGATTATATTGGAACTCATTGAGAACATTGTGAACATCATCCCTGGTAACTTTCACTTCTGCCCTAATCAATTCCACTTTGTCATCCAAGGCTTTCTCCAACCTAGCTACTGCCTGGATAATGTTAGCCTGAATTCCCTTTCTGACATACTATCTATGTCCATATCCAATAGCTCTAATGCAGAAGGCCCAGTCTCCGAATTTTTCTTCTGTTGGGCATTCCTACTCCTAGTCATTTTGGTGAGAAATGGCTGAACGGATGTGTAGCTGAATGTATCAACCATGGTGTAGGCAAGGAGCATCCAGGGATGCTTCTGAACAATTGAGAGTCTCCACCAAGAAGAAAAAAAAAAAAAGAAAGAAAGAAAAAGAAAAAGACAAAGAGAGAGACAGAAAGAAAAAAAAAAAAGAAATATAGATCAGGAACACGACAAGGATGCCCACTCTCACCACTCTTGTTCAACATAGTATTAGAAGTCCTAGCAACAGCAATCAGACAACAAAGAGAAATAAAAGGTATCCAAATTGGCAATGAAGAAGTCAAACTCTCTCTCTTCGCAGATGACATGATTCTTTATATGGAAAACCCAAAAGACTCCACCCCCAAACTACTAGAACTCATACAGCAATTCAGTAATGTGGCAGGATACAAAGTCAATGTACAGAAATCAGTGACTTTCTTATACACTAACAATAAAAACACTGAAAGGGAAATTAGAGAATTGATTCCATTTACTATAGCACCAAGAACCATAAGATACCTGGGAATAAACCTAACCAAAGTGGTAAAGGATCTGTACTCGAGGAACTACGGAACACTCGTGAAAGAAATTGAAGAAGACACAAAAAGATGGAAGACCATTTCATGTTCTTGGATCAGAAGAATTAGCATTGTTAAAATGTCTATACTGCCTAGAGCAATCTATACTTTCAATGCATTCTGATCAAAATTCCACTTGATTTTTCAAAGAGCTGGAGCAAATAAGCCTAAAATTTGTATGGAATCAGAAGAGACCCCGAATTGCTAAGGAAATGATGAAAAAGAAAAACAAAACTGGTGGCATCACGTTACCTGATTTTAAGCTTTACTACAAAGCTGTGATCACCAAGACAGCATAAAAACAGACACATAGACCAATGGAACAGAGTAAAGAGCCCAGATATGGACCCTCAAATCTATGGGCAAATAATCTTCGACAAAACAGGAAAAAATATCTAGTGGAAAAAAGACAGTCTCTTCAATAAATGGTGCTTGGAAAATTGGACAGCTATATGTAGAAGAATGAAACTCGACCATTCTCTTAAACCATACACAAAGATAAACTAGAAATGGATAAAAGACCTCAACATGAGACAGGAATCCATCAGAATCACAGAGAACATAGGCAGTAACCTCTTTGATATCAGCCACAGCAACTTCTTTCAAGATATGTCTCCAAAGGCAAAAATGATCTTTTGGGACTTCATCAAGATCAAAAGCTTCTGCAGAGCAAAGGAAACAGTCAACAAAACAAAGAGGCAACCCACGGAATTGGAGAAGATATTTGCAAATGACAGTACAGACAAAAGGCTGATATCCCAATGTTTATAGCAGCACTGGTCACGGTCACCAAACTGTGGAAAGAACCAAGATGCCCTTCAACAGATGAATGGATAAGGAAGATTTGGTCCATATACACTATGGAGTATTATGCCTCCATCAGAAAAGATGAATACCCAACTTTTGTAGCAACATGGACGGGACTGGAAGAGATTATGCTGAGTGAAATAAGTCAACCAGAGAGAGTAAATTATCATATGGTTTCACTTACTTGTGGAGCATAACAAATAACACGGAGGACATGGGAAGATGGAGAGGAGAAGGGAGTTGAGGGAAATTGGAAGGGGAGATGAACCATGAGAGACTATGGACTCTGAAAAACAATCTGAGGGTTTTGGAGGGGTGGGGGGGTGGGAGGATTGGGGAGCCTGATGGTGGGTATTATGGAGGGCATGTATTGCATGGAGCAGTGGGTGTGGTGCATAAACAATGAATTCTGTTACACTGAAAAGAAATTAAATAAAGAAAAAAAAGGAAAGATAAAATAAAAGACAAGACTCAGCTCAAAGGGCCCCAAGGTAAGATTTATGAAGTATACAAACAAAAACAGACAAACAAAAAGACTGACAAAAGTAGATGACAAGAGAGGAAAAAAAAAAAAAAAAGAAAGCCCATCAAAAAGAACCCCAAGTATAAGATTTATATACTACCAGGACAAATACAAATACACAGAAACACTGACAGAAGAAAAAGATGGGAGAGTGGTTATAAATTCTCAGTGTGGGCGAGGAAGGTTATTTTGATTCTTCCTGGATGTATCTTGATATCTTTGTTAAAGGCCTGAACTTTCCTAAGATAAAGGGAGATTAAAACTGGTTTACCTATAGGGGTAGCATTGATTGTGGAAAGGGGTTTACCTTGAAGCTTATCTCTATATGAAAAATAAAATAAAATAAATTTAAAAATAGAAAAGCAAAAGAAAAACACAGGTATATGTATCAAAAAGTTCAGGTTAAAAGGTTATTATGGAATTTGATGTACTGAGCATCTCATTGTGATGGTAAATAGGTTAAAAAGTTTTATATTAAAAAAAAGAAGCAGAATAGTGGGAATGGATTAAAAATAAAAGTTGTATCTATGAAGTAGTGGTGGTTGTCCTCTTGCCGTTTTGTTTTGTTTTTGTTTTTTTTTTTTGGTTGGCTTTCTGGGGGAGGGGCCTCCTGTGTGGGTTCTCAGGCAATGTTCCTAGAGTTAAGTCCTCCTGCCCCCATCAAGGGGGTGGGCTATGAGGAAACCAGTTTTTCAGGGTTTTGTTCTCTGGAGGGCTTTTTGTTTGTTCATTTGTTTTCTTTCCCCTTGGTGGCTTTTGACGGTTTTTGGAGGTTTAGAAGAAAGCAAACTGCACCCAGACCTCCCTCTCAAAGAGAAGCCCCAGTTTCTTCCCCTCGGGTTTCTCCAGAGCACATAAATTCCCTCTCTGCCACTGGCAGAGCACATTCCCAGTCATGGTCTCCTGGGTCACAGGAACTCCCACTTGTACCCAAAACCATGAGAAATACTAGTCTTGACTGTCTGGGCAGGTCCAGACCACCAGAGAGGTGCCAAGCAGTGATAGTGCACTGAGATTTTCAAGCTGGCCCAGGCTGGGAGTGCTCAGAATCTACAGGTCTGAGAGAGTGCCAGCTGGCACCTGCACGCACCTCTCAGAGGAGGGTGTAGGGCATGACTTAGACTCTGGTCCCGCAGCGTGCATGGAGAATGCAAAAGGCTGTGGTTCTTCCAGCTGGCGAGGCTCCCTCACCCTCATGGGCATGCCAGACACTCTCAGGTACACCAGTGGCTCAGGAACCAACACTTGGCTCCTTCACTGCACTCTCTCTGGCTCAGCACCAGCTGTGGCTATCCTGGGTCGGCAGGCTTAAGCCCCTGTCCCTAACCACCTGATTCCCCCAATTTCCCCTACAATCCTTTGCTCTTTTTGAACATTTTCAACCAGACTCTAAGTTAATGCTGGTCCCCAATCACAGGGCACTCTCGTATTGGGGTATTACTTTCCAACGGGTCACTTCTGGTGGCTCCCTCCTCCTTTTGTTTATCTTCCGATATCAGTCCAATGTTCCCACTCCGCTTTACCTGCCCTCTTCCGTCTTCTGCCCCAATAGAGATCCAGAAGTGTATAATTCTAATTTCATGCTGATTTCATGGGTGATCAGAGTTCTTTGGTAGGTAATCATCTCACATTACAGGACAGGTTGAAATGGCGCCTCCTCTTACTTCTCTACCATCTTGTCTCCCTCCCTTCCCTTTCCCCAACCTACATTTTTAAGTCATTTTTTCAAGTTCTATTTTCTTCATATATATGTTTTATAGATTTATGTCCCATACTAGTACGTTTTTCACTCTATCCACTTTTACCTTGGTTTGTATATATATATATATATATATATATATATATATATATATTCTGACTTTTTTACAATTTTGGGATATATTGTCTCCTAACACACAGACTAAAAATCAATCGGGAACAGGCAGATTACCCTGTTTTGTCCACCCTGAGAGATTACAATCTCTCTCTCCAACCCTCCCCTCCATTTTTTTTCCCTTCTTTTTTATTATTTTGGACTATCTTGGCTTTGGTGGCATATTTGTGGTAGATTTTGACCACTTTGGATTTTTTCTAAGGTGCATTTTGCTTGGGCAGTAGTTGATATTTTGGACTCTGTCCAATTTGTTTAACCAACCCTCAAGAGAATGACCAGGAGGAGGAAATCCCAACAAAGGAAAAAACCAGAGACAATGTCCATGGCCACACAACTAATGGATATGTATATAAGCAAGATGTCAGATATAGATTTCAGTATAGCAATTATGAAGTCAATAGCTAGGCTTGAAAAAAGCATTAGTGACAATATAGAACCTCTAAGGGCAGAAATGAATTCTAATCAGGCCAAATTTAAAAATGCTATGAAAGAGATGCAGTCTAAACTGGATACTCTATCAGCCAGGATAAATGAAGCAGAATGAATTAGTGATCTAGAAGATAAGCTGATAGAAAAGAAGGAAATTGAGGAGGATAGGGAGAGGCAGACAGTAGCACATGAAAATAGACATAGAGAGGTCAATGACACCATGAAATGTTCTAATGTCAGAATTATTGGAAACCCTGAGGGAGTGGAAGGAGAGGGAGGACTAAAAGGTATATTTGAGCAAATCATAGCTGAGAACTTCCTCAATATTGGAAAGGACACAAGTATTCCTATCTGAGGCAGGGAGGACCCTTCTCCAAATCAATAAAAACAGATCAACATCTTGACATATAATAGTGAAGCTTGCAAATATTAGAGCCAAGGGAATCAACCTGAGAGCAGCTAGGTGGAAGAGATTTCTTAGGCATGGAGGGAGGTACCTCAGAATACCATCAGACATATCCACATAGACCTGGCAAACCAGAAAGGGTTGGCAAGACATATTCAGAATAGTAAATGAGAAGAACATGCATCCAAGAATACTTTATCCAGCAAGGCTTTCATTCAGAACAGATGGAGAGATTAAGAGCTTCCAGGACTGTCAGAAACTGAAGGAATATGTGACCACCAACCAGTCCTGCAAGAAATATTAAGGGGCATTCTCCCACTGTCCCTGTTTGTGTCCCCTCTCTTGCTATGTCTCTCCGTGTTTTCCTGTCAAAAAAGAAAAAAAGAAAGAAAGAAAGAAAGAAAGAAAGAAAACCCAGTCAAGAAATGGACAGAAGACATGAAGAGACACTTCTCCAAAAGGACGTACAAACGGCTAACAGATACATGAAAAAATGTTCAACATCACTATCAATCAAGGAAGTACAAATCAAAACCACAATGAGATACTACCTTTCACCAGTTAGAATGGCAAAGATTAACAAGGCAGGAAACAACAAATATTGGTGAGGATATGGAGAAAGGGAACCCTCTTACACTGTTTGTGAGAATGCAAGCTGGTACAGTCCCTCTGGAAAACAGTATGGACATTCCTCAAGATTTTAAAAATAGAGCTACCCTATAACCTAGTAATTTCACTACTGGGTATTTACTCCAAAGATACAAACGTAGTGAAAAGAAGGGCCACATGCACCCCAATGTTCATAGCAGCAATATTCACAATAGCCAGACTGTGGATGGAGGTGAGATGTCATTCAACAGATGAATAGCTAAAGAAGATGTGGTCCATATATATATATACAACGGAATATTACTCAGCCTTTAGAAAGGATGAATAACCAGGATTTGCATCAGCATGAATGGAACTGAAGGGGATTATGCTAAGTGAAATAAACAAGTAGAGAAAGATAATTATTATATGGCTTCACTCATATGGAACATAAGAAACAGAAGACCACAGGGAAAGGGAGGGAAAACTGAAGGGGGAGAACTCAGAGAGGGAAATGAACCATGAGAGACTATTGACTCTAGGAACCACATTAGCATTCCAGAGTGGAGGTGGGTGGAGGTTTGGGTAACCAGGTGATGGGTATTAAGGAGGGCATGTGTGGTGATTAGCACTGGGCGTTATATGCAACTGATGAATCATTTAACACTACCTCAAAAACTAATGGTGTATTATATTTTGGCTAATTGAACATAATAAAAAAATAATAAATCCTTTCTTGAGATCCAGAAAAAAAAAAGATTTAGAGAAACCTTATTTTCAAAATTTATAATTTTAAATACATAAATTAATGTACAACATAATAGAGAAAATTGGTTTATTTATTAAAAACAAACAAACAAAAACCTTCCTTGCTATAATTATTTTAAATTAGGAGAATCAGGATATATGAATTTTTAAGTACCTATAGTAGAAAATGTAGAAGTTAAATCCTTCAATGATTCACCTTTCTCTTTTGAGGATTTTTTTTTTTTAAGCTTCCTGGTATTACTCCTCTGAATGTAGCTGTGCTCCCTTGAGCCTCATTTTCCTCCAAGTAACCTCTTTGTGGGCCACTTGCAAACCTTAGTGTCTTCCTTCTCTAACTTCCTTGGTACTGATCCTGATCTGTGCCTATCTCACCACTGATTGTCTCAGAATTTATTGTTTTAGTCAGTCTAAACAAAGAGGCAACCCACGGATGGGAGAAGATATTTGCAAATGACAGTACAGGCAAAAGATTGATATCCAGGATCTATAAAGAACTCCTCAAACTCAACACACACAAAACAGATAATCATATCAAAAAATGGGCAGAAGATATGAACAGATACTTCTCCAATGAAGACATACAAATGGCTATCAGACACATGAAAAAATGTTCATCATCACTAGCCATCAGGGAGATTCAAATTAAAACCACATTGAGATATCACCTTACACCAGTTAGAATGGCCAAAATTAGCAAGACAGGAAACAACATGTGTTGGAGGGGATGTGGAGAAAGGGGAACCCTCTTACACTGTTGGTGGGAATGCAGGTTGGTGCAGCCTCTTTGGAGAACAGTGTGGAGATTCCTTAAGAAATTAAAAATAGAATTTCCCTATGACCCTGCAATTGCACTACTGGGTATTTACCCCAAAGATACAGATGTAGTGAAAAGAAGGGCCGTCTGTACCCCAATGTTTATAGCAGCAATGGCCACGGTCGCCAAACTGTGGAAAGAACCAAGATGCCCTTCAACGGACGAATGGATAAGGAAGATGTGGTCCATATACACTATGGAGTATTATGCTTCCATCAGAAAGGATGAATACCCAACTTTTGTAGCAACAAGGACGGGACTGGAAGAGATTATGCTGAGTGAAGTAAGTCAAGCAGAGAGAGTCAATTATCATATGGTTTCACTTATTTGTGGAGCATAACAAATAGCATGGAGGAAATGGGGAGTTAAGAGAAGGGAGTTGGGGGAAATTGAAAGGGGAGGTGAACAATGAGAGACTATGGACTCTGAAAAACAATCTGAAGGGTTTGAAGAGGTGGGGGGGTGGGAGGTTGGGGGAACCAGGTCGTGGGTATTAGAGAGGGCATGGACTGCATGGAGCACTGGGTGTGGTACAAAAACAATGAATACTGTTATGCTGAAAATAAATTAAAAAAATGATTAAAAAATAAAATACTATGAAGTGCTGAAATGGCTACTGATGTTTCAGTAATTAGGAATTCAGAATATTGTAGCTTTCCTCTGAAGGATATTTGTTTATCCATAATGAGTCACCCAAGAATTTAAGCCATTAGTACTGCTGTTTGGTATTGCACAAGAAATGGGAATCTTGGGGACTTTGCCAAATCACGTCCGGATGTGCCATTCTTGAGAAGTAGATCATTTCATTCAACCAGTGGCTCCAAGTTACTAGTTAACATAATAAAAGTTCTTAATATGTACCTGTGTAGGATGGTTTCCCTTGTTAGAAATGTCTGGTATGATTTAATGAAATGAAATATTGAATTCATAACTTCATAACTAGGACACATATGTGCCTTCTGGAGTTAGTAAGTTTTAATACCTCATTAATAAGAGCTTATGCACCTAAATCTTGTAAAATTGCCTTAGATGCTGAGGTATTCCACTTGGTTGGCCTAAGCAATTTACACCCTTCTTGCAGCTTTCATTAAAAGAGTGTTTTTATTTCAGTGATATCATGTCTCATATAAATTTCAAAGAGATAAGAAAAATTCAGATAGGTGATCAGTTTTGCCACAGTAAGTTAACAAATGTCAGCCCTACCAAAGATAATATGTCAAAGAGTATTGGGAGAAATGTCTGAAACGTGATACCAGGAAACCTAATAATTAAAAATATCTTCTAGCTGGATAGGCAAAGACAATAGTAATTAGACACCAGTGAGGAGGAACAGGAAAATATTGAAGGACCTAACTGCTTGATTATGATTCATATTAGGAGGTCTTGAAGGGTCTTAGTTCCAAAGGCTCCTTGTGAGCAAGGAGCAGGAATGAAGTAGAGACATACACTTCAGTTGAGAATAACATTCCCACCCCATCCTTTCCCCTGATCTTCCCTCATGGGTTCACTCCACCTCACTGTAACATGGTGCTAATTCATATTCAAACTAGCAAATCAATCTGAAAGCTTCCTTCTTCAAGTGAAGTACCTCCTTGGTTCTTAAACTTTCTTTTTTTTTATTGTGATGTATCATATTGATTGATTTGTGAATATTGAACCACCCCTGCAGCCCAGGAATAAATCCCACTTTATTGTGGTAAATAATTCTCTTAAGGCACTATTTTATTCAATTTGCTAGTATCTTGGTGAGAATTTTTGCATCTGTGTTCATCAGGGGTATGGGCTTTAATTCTTCTTTCAAGTGGGGTCTTTGGTTTTGGAACTAGGGTCATGCTGGCCTAGTTTCCCTTCCCTTTCTGTATTTTAGAACAGTTTCAGAAGAATAGGTATTAACTCTTCTTTAAATGTCTGGTAGAATTCCTCTGGGAAGCCATCAGGCCCTGGATTCTGTTGGAAGATTTTTGATTACTGATTCAATTTCTTTCCTGGTTATCGGTCTGTTCAAATTTTCTATTTATTCCTATTTCAGTTTTAGTAGTTTGGACATTTCTATGAATTTGTCAGTTTCTTCTGGATTTTCCAGTTTGTTGTCATATTATATTCCTGCTCTTGAGAGTAACAGCTATATTGAGTAAAGGTCCTATACTTGGGTCTGGTGCTTCAGGAGGTGTTTCAGAGTGTGCATTCTGGTGTTGTGTTTTGACTGCTCTTTCCCTCTGGTCAGTTTCTGAGGAATTTCTCCTTGCCTGTTGAAGAGAGTGTTTGGACCTTTTCCAGTATGTGGCAAGTCTGAACTCAGTGTTTGGTCTACTTGTTAAAGGAAGCTAGATCCTATTTCCCCCTACAGGCAAAGCTTTGCAGTGGTTTTGATCAGTTGACTTGGCACATGTGAAGGGTTTGTGCTGGTCTTCTGGTAGGAGGGCTGGCTGTTGCACTGATTCTCAGGAAGACTTGCCCTAGCAAAGATGTACCTGTAGGGTACAGGGGGGCAGGGCTTGGTATAAGTAGCTCCAGCCTCCACTTGGGGGCACTGTCTTGCTCACTAAAGTCTGTCTGTGTTAATGAGTTGAGTCAAAATTGTGTTGCCTCCCCTTTCTCCCCTCCCTGAAACAGAAAGTTTTCACCTGTCACTGTTCAAGAAGCCCTCACAGAAGTCCATCAGATCCCTGCCTTCATCCTGTCTGTGTCTGAGCTGTCTGCCTGTCAGGTGTCATAGTACTCTTGTGTTTTGTCTCAGTCATGTGGCTGATTTTTAAAACTTCAGAGCTGTATTTCTAGTTTGCAAACATTTATAAGATAAGGAAAGTTGCTTTCAATTTTTTCAAAGAATGGGTTGTAGCCTAAATGGCATCATAGGTTGATCTAGTTATCCCATTACCGTATTCTCAACTTGCTTTTTATCCTCTAGGCACACAGTTTTAATTTTAAACATTTCTGGCAGTATTGAATAACCCCCACTGGGTGTAAGATGAGTCTTCAAACAGGGTGCAAAGGTGATTGATTACCTTCCCAAAATACAGAGTCATTTCCAATGACAATCAAAAGAAAAGCAACAACCTGCATGTTCCAGACAGGAAGAAAGGCAAGCTCAATTACACAAAGCGAGACAAATGAGAAGACAATAATTATCTCTGGGAAAGAAAAGGTAAATAACCAGTGAACAATATATAATTTTATTTTCCTTTCTTGACTGGGCACTTCAGATAGAGATTTAGAAGGAGCTGATTCTGATAAGAATTTTCGCACTTTGCTGGCTGCTAGTTTTTCCAGGCTATCTTTTGCAAGCTACTTGCAAGGTATTTACCAGTCTCTCCTTGGCTATTTACGGGAAGAAAATTGTAGTTTTCCAGAATTACCCCATTTCTTCAACTCTGGGAGAGGCACAGATGGGGACCATCCTTTTGAAGGTAGACATGAAGGTGTTTAAAAGGCTATTAACTTGATGGGCTTTTCTTTATAGTTCTGTAGTCTTTTCACAGTGGAAAAACAATTCTGATAAAATTGGTGGAGTGAATACTCAAAAGAAAAAGAGAAGAACAGTAGGAGTTCCATCAGTCTTACACAAAAGTTTTCTTGTGATTGGCAAGTGATCTAATGTCAATCTAACCCATTCTGTGAAAAACTTATCCTGTTACAGAGTCTTCTTGAGATGGCAAGCATTTTAACAGCCTTTAAATACTCAACCTATGTCCACAAATTTTTGTGGCATTTTGGTTTCCGAGACCCCACCAATGATAGCCTTTACCCACACAAAATAAGACAACATTGTGCACCTTAATTATTGGCTGTAACTAAGAAAAATTATTGTGTCCTTTCCACAAAAAGGTCCTGTGTATACCATTGACAATTCCTTTGAAAACTTGCTGAGGTTTTCCGCCTTGGCAATTGTGGTCTAAAAGGCTAGGGACTTGGTTCTGTGCAGACCCTTCTGCCAGCACAGTTGGGGTTCTGGCAAAACTGCCTATTCACCTGGCTACAGGCAGAACTGCCAGCTCAGCTGTGCTCCAAGCATAATCATATTTCAGCTCAAGCTTACCTGCACTGTAAAGGAAAGATGATTAGATTGGGAACAAGAATGCAAAAAGAACATAGCTCAGAACTGAGGAGAACTTACCCACAGTCCTCAGAAACAGGAGAAAGACAGTGAACTCAGCAGGTTTGAGAATACCAAGCCTGTCTTTCTCTTTGCTTCCAAATGCTGCTGGAAGTTCATTTTGAATCCCACCACTGCTCCCAAACCTGTCAAATAACAACAACAACAACAACAAAAATCAAGTAAATATTAAATCATGCAGCATCCCATCCAGCAAATAGAGGAGAGCTTCAAAAAGGGGAGCTACAGAAAAAGGAAAAGTTTTTAAAGATAGAGAGGAAGTGGAGAAAATGAAATTGCTAACAAAGTAATCCATTGTTTTAGACAAGGTCACCCGTGAAGGGAACAGTAGGATTCTAACTGTAAATTTGATAGTGCTGACCAAAAAATTCCATGTTACCTGGTTAAAGGTTACATTTCTTGGGTGTTAAAACTATAGTTAAGTTAGTTATTAAATCCTAGTGTACTGATTTGTCACCTAAGTGACAAAATTTTGGACTGTGTCTTTATTTTGAGCTGTAGGATAAACTAGAAACTAACAAAATGACTACTGATGGAGGTGGGGTGGGATCAGAGTGGAAAGAATAGTGTTTTGTGTAGATAGAATTATTGGGAGGGTGTGAACCTCCTCCTAGTATCCCTTTTATAAAGTTTTTCTTGCTTGAAAACAAATTAGTCCCTCATATATTTAACAACAAATCAACAACAACAACAAAAAAAACCTAAAATTCAGACACTAACAAATACAATTAGCCAAATTTCTCATGAATGATATAAGCACACTGAAAGGAAATACAATTATTCCAATTAACTCCTAAATGAATTATTTTGAGTATAAATTCTCAGGCTAAAAATGGGGAGGGTATAAATATTTATTAAACCAGTTAACAGGTTTTTCTTAGTTGCATGGTTGAGCAATTCTGAAACTATATATTTTTTATTATAGCATTGAACAATAACTAAACATATTCTGGTTAATCAAACCAAGTCATTTCATGAACATGTTTTTATATTTTTGGATAAATACTTTGTGGCAATATTGGTGGATCATAGGATAGGCATATATTCAATAGGTAGATATTGTCCAAACAGGTTGTATCATAAACAGTACTTTCATCAATGTATGGAAGTCCTCATTGCCTCACAGGCTTTCAACATTTGGTGCTGTCACTCTTTTTTAATTCCATCTACTGGTGGTTGTATAGTGGTATCTCATTCTGGTAGTGTGTAGTGGTATCTCACAATTGTTTTAATTTGCACGGTAATAAACACTTTATTAAAGGGATATATGCAGCCCTGTGTTTATAGCAGCATTGTTTATATTTGTTAAGGTATGGAAGCAGCCTAAGTGTCCATTGATTGATAAAAAGATAAAGAATTTTCCACAATGGAAGATTAGCCAAAAAAAAGAATGAAATCTTGCCATTGTCGGTGACATGAATGGAGCTAGAGAGTATAATATTAAGTGAAATGTCAGAGAAATTCAAATACCGTATGATATCACTCATATGTGGAATTAAGAAACAAAACAAGTGAGCAAGGGGAAAAAAAGAGAGAGACAAACCAAGAAACAGATTCTTAATTATAGAGAACAGATTGATGGTTACCAGAAGGGATTGGGGTGGAAGGATGGGTGAAACAGGTGATGAGAACTAAGGAGTGCACTTGGCATGATGAGCACTAGGTGATGAGCTAAACTGTTGAATCACTTTATTGTATAATTTGAAACTAATATAATACTGTATGTTAACTACCTGGAATTACAATAAAATTTAAAAAAATTAGTGTGTTTATTAGCCATTTGTATATATAACATCCCTTGTTACATGTATTATTTGGCAGTGTGTTTTTTTCATGTCCTATTAAATTATATTGCATTTAATTTCACCTTTAAATTAGGCATTAGTGGATAATGAAAATATCATTTGTTTTGTATAATGAAAATGCATCTATTTTTCATTCCAAAATTCTGTGAAGACCTTACTTTCAAATAAGGTCACATTCACAGGTACCAGGGATAGGGACTTTAATATATCTTTTTTGGGAACACAATTCATTACATAACAGATATCCATATGCAAAAAAGGTGAACTTAACTCAAACTCTATACCTAACAAAAATCTAATTCTAAATAGATTATAGAGATGAATATAAAATGTTAAATAGTTAAACTTTAAAAAAAATATACAGCAGAAAATCTTTGATTTTTTTAAAGTCTAATAGTTTTTGAAACAGCACAAAAATCATGATCCATAAAAGAAAGAAAGGATAAGTTGAACTTAAAGTAAAAACTTTTATCTGCAAAATGTACTGTTAAAAGAATGAAAAGACAAGCTTGAGGCTGGTAAAAAATATTTGCAAATTATGTTCCAATAAAGGACTTGTATCTAAAATACATAAAGAACTCTTAGAACTGAACAATGAGAAACAAACATGCTTCTCAAATGGACTACTTTCAGAAATAGATCCACACATACATAGTCAACTGATCTTTCATAAAGGAGCAAAGGCAAGTCAATAAAGAAAGGAGATTCTTTTCAACAAATGGTGCTGGAATAACTGGACATCCACATGCAAAAAAAAAATTAATCTATAGATAGACCTTACATCTCTCATAATGACTAGAATATAAGCATATGAAAAGATGTCCTACATCATATATCATTACAGAATTTGTAATTTAAACAATGAGGTACCATGACACACCTGTTAGAACATGAAAATCTAAAACTAAATACTATCAAGGATATGAAACAACAAGAACTCTAATTCTTTGTTGATAGTCATACACTAGGGTACAGCAATCATACTCCTACGTATTTACACAAATGAGTTGAAAATGTATGTCCACAAATGATTTACACTTGAGTATTTATATCAGCCTTATTCATAATTGCTCCAAACGGGAAGGACCCAAATGTCCTTCACCAGGAGGATGGATACACACACCAAGTATGGTATATTCTTATGAAGAAATATTATTTAACAATAAGACAGAGTGTGCTATCAGGCAACAAAAAGACATGGTAAAACCTTAAATGCATTTTTCTAAGTGAAGGAAACCATTCTAAAAAAGCTACTTATCTGTATAATTTCATCTATCTGACATTTGGGAAAGGCAAAACTATTGAAAGGGTAAAAAGATAAGGGGTTGCCAGAAGTCAGAAGGAGGAGAAGAAGAAGAAATGGGTGGAGTACAGAACATATTTAGGGGCACAAAACTATTCTGTATGGTACTGTAATGCCATGACATTACTTATTTGTCAAAATCCCCATAAAAGGTACAACAAAGAGTGGGTCTAATGTAAATGATGTAATTTCGTTAACAATAATCTATCAAATTGGTTCCTCAATTCTAACAAAAGCACTACTTCAAGACATTACTAGGTGAAATTCCACTAGGGAAGAGTGGATACATATATAAACTTTTTGTACTTACTGCACAATTTTTTGGTAAACCTAAAACTGCTCTTCAAGTAAAGTCTATTGAAATGTTTAGAAAATAGACTATGGATTAAACAGACGCTACATGCAGAAGATGCACAAATGGTATACAAGCCCAAGAAAAGATGCTTTACTACCCATTAGAGAAATTCAAGCAAAAATTTAGTGAAATATCGCTATAAATTATTATAAATAATATTAAATAATAAAAGAAAAATGAAACAAACAAACAAACAAACAAAAGGTAAACTGACAGTACCAGGCACGGGTAAGGATGTGGAGCAGCTGGAGCTCTCATATGTTTCTTGTGGGACTTCACAATGGTAAAACTCCTCTGGAAAGAGTCTCACAGTTTCTTACAAAGTTGAAACCACTCTTACCAGATGACCCAGTAATTCCATTTTTAGGTATTTATTATAAAAACGTGAAAAATAATGTCCACACAAAAAAAGTACACGTGAGTGTTTACAGCAGCTTTATTGATCACAATCCCAACATGGAAACAACATAAATGGTATTCAGTGAGTGAAGAGACAAACTGTAGTATATTCATTCAATAGAACACTACTCAGCAAATATTAGAAATGAAGTACTAATGCCTACATTAACATGGATGAACATCAAAAGCCTCATTCTGAATGAAAAGCAATCTCCAAATATAACGTTTTATTTTTGTGACATCTAAAAAATACAAAAGCATAGGGACAGAAATCTGTTTTTGTTTTGTTTTGTTTTGTTTTTGCTGGTAGGGTATTTACAAAAAGTTTGACTACAAGAGAACAACATAAAAGTGTGTATGGGGACAAAGGGACTTGTGTCCTTATCTTGTATCTTGAGTGTAGCACTGGCCACATGAGTTTCTAAAAATGTTAAAACTCACAGGCTTGTATTGTAAAAAGTCAATTTGACTACATGTAAATTAAGAAAATGGCCTCTAAAAATATAAATGGTGATAGGAACAGAAAGGAATGAATCCATATTTCATAAGAGAGTAAAGAGAATAAAAAGTGTAAGAATGAATTTCATGAAAAGAAAATGATAAATTGAGTGATAAACTAGGAAATATTTGCTTCCCTGTGAATGTCTTACTGATTAGACAACTGAGAACACTTCAATTATTCATGTATTTGAAACTAATTTTATTTTTCTGCATATCATTTTATAAACATAGTTCAAAACCCAAAGATAAAAAAGAGTATAAAATATAAGGTTATTCTCCTTATTCCTACCTTTGTCAGATATTAAAGAAGTTTCAACATTGTTTGGGCAATCACACACACTAGTTCCTTGTGTACATTTATAGTAATAAAATGGTTATATTATATGAATGTGCATATGTTTTATATGTATATACATTTTCATTTTCATTAAACATAGAATAAGCAACACATTTTTCCATGATGCACCATGCCTTTGAGGAGTCATTGATGAAGAAGATAAAATGTTAGGGAGAATCAAAGAAAAGAACAAGAAAAAATAATTTGTTTCTGGTATAGGAGAATTCATGTCATGTCCTCGTACTTCAATCCAGACTGACCTGCAGGTCTTAGGATGCTGCTAATATAGGGGAGGCACCACAGTAAGGGTTATGCTTCAGGCACTGGACAGATGGTCAAATGTTTTGAATCATTGAGCCAAAGC
Source organism: Enhydra lutris kenyoni (assembly GCF_002288905.1). Taxonomy (NCBI): domain Eukaryota; kingdom Metazoa; phylum Chordata; class Mammalia; order Carnivora; family Mustelidae; genus Enhydra; species Enhydra lutris. Next base: position 2,917,152 of record NW_019154112.1, read on the forward strand.
CTGAAAAAAGGCCTTACAGACCCATTAAAGGAACCTTGAGAGAAGGTGTGAATGTGGGATTTATCTGTCATATTGTAGAATGAGATACGTCCATCCTCATATTCTAAGAAAATACACATTCTGGTAGGGTGCTCTCTTACAGTAAGCTGCATTTCTGGAGAAGTGAGTGCCCAGTACTCATCTTTATAAAACCTGATGGCCCAGAAACCATCCTCAGGTTTTATACAAATCCTCCCCTGCCTCATTACATTATTCCTGCATATTCCCAGGTCCCAGGCTCCACTATCTCTGATGTCTACTTCCCAGTAGCACCTCCCTGAGGTGATGATTGGGTGTCCTAGAACACAGGGAAGGGAATTAAATCTCTGTGGGTCCTTAGGTAGATCTTGAGGCTTCTTTCCACAGCTTACACATCTGTTCTCTTCAGACAAGATGAGTGCAGGATGGGCTGTGACTGGATCTAGAATAACATTTGCTGCAAAGACAATAATATTCTCTGAAAGACAGAATAATATTCTCTGAAAAGATTAGAGTGATCCTGGAAACAGAGATAGCTGTGTTAGCCTGAGATATCTTGGGGCTGTGGGAGGTGTATATATTCTCAGTGGAGTTTTTCATCTGCCCTCCAGAAACTTCTCCAGAGACTGAGCTGGAGCATAAGGAGTAGAGGCCCTCTTAGACCACCAGGGAATGACTCACCAGGCTGGAAAAATTCTTTCCTCCAGTCTGAAAAGAACATAAATATGCATCATCAGCCCTAATATTTGAATTTATTGGCACAAGAGGTAATTTCTTCCCTCTAACACTTATTTTGTTTATTTCCCAAATTTATTCAGTAACTTTTGCTTGACCTAAAGTTTTCACTGCTTATCTTGTTAAATATTCCCATAAGAATTAATTCCTCTAACTTGTATTTTCTTTGGTATTGAATAGAGATGTCCCAAAATAATTATCCTTTTTAAATAGGCAGTGAAGTTACATGTTTCCATTCCCCATCCCATTGCATTTAGGTGAGTTTATGTAACTGAGATATGGTCAATAAAATGTGCACAGTGGAAACATACCATTTATACTTTGACAATAAAATAGTTCCTATGATTTTTTTTTCATTCTCGTTCCCATTGTAACACTTTCCCACTCCTTCCCTAGGTACAAGGCTAAGAGCAAAGACTCTAAAAATGGATAATATAGGAGATCAGAAGATTCCTGGTTCTCAGAGGTACTATTTTGAAGGGAGTTTCCCAGGAGAGCCATAGAACCAGATATTCTCATATTATCATTTGCAAAAGTGAGGAATACCAAGCCATTGTGTTAACCATGGAGATATAGGTATTTTTACAAAAAAACAAAATTAATTATACTACTCAATGCAGAAAGTACAGCCTAAAGATGAAAATGCTACTATTAAACAAGAAAATGTGTGGTCTGGTTTAGTGCTTAGGCAATAGACATGAAAAAGCAGATAAAACTGACCACAAACATGGACATCCATAATAAGTAGAGAAAACATTTGCTAAAATTGTTTCCTATGATCATTTGGAAAGCATATCATGTGTTCCTAAACACTGCAGATATGAAGGAATGTATTTGAAAAGAGAGCGCTCATTGAATCTGTTATTGACATCTTATTGAAAAACCTATTCATTCTCAAAATAATTATTTACTTTTTTTCTGGCATAAATCAAAATAAATAGAAAAACTCCAATAAATGGGCAATTATTAGAATTTTAAAAGGTGATCTTTTCTAAACCAAGAATCAGCCCACCAACTGTCTTTGTAAATACAGTTTTATTGGAAGACAGCCACACTAATTCATTACGTATTGCCTATGGCTCTTTAGTGTACAAGGCACCACTGAGTAATTGTGAGCAGACCATACAGCCCACAAACCTTAAACTATTTATAATATGGATCTTTACAGAACAAGTATGGCAATCACTTTTCTAGTCCACTCCGGAGAAGAGATGAAGTTAAATAGTGTTTTTTTAGCACAAAGAAAGAGCGCAATTTCTTTATTGAACAAAGTGACTTAAGGAAAAGAATAAGTTAAAATGATGAATTTTTCATAGTTGCTTCAGGTGGCTTCAAGAAACCAACCATAAAAGGAGATGTATAAGAAAATAAATCAGATCTGCAAATATGTCTACAGTTATTTTGGATATAATTATTGCTACATGAAGCTAACTGGGAGGAAATATATGAGAGGTTTACGAAATTCAGATGAAAAAGTTTTCAAAAATAACATGAAGCAGGGCTCCTGGGTGGCTCAGTGGGTTAAAGCCTCTGCCTTCGGCTCGGATTATGATCCCAGGGTCCGGAGATTGATCCCTAAATCGGGCTCTCTGCTCAGCAGGAAGCCTGCTTCCTCCTCTCTCTCTGTGCCTGCCTCTCTGCCTACTTGTGATCTCTGTCAAATAAATAAATAAAATCTTAAAAAAAAAAGGAACATGAAGCAGAGGGCTTCTGTAATGACTTAATGAATGGCTTGATAAATTCTCTCTCCCAAAGCAACAATAAGACTGGAAAAGTTCTCAAATTGGAACTTTTGAATTCTAGAAATGCACAAAGGCAAATGACAAGGGCACACAGCAAATTGAGATACACTCAGGAAAAACTAAAATGACTAATAAAAAAAGTCCATAAAAGGATCTTATCTCATTACAGTGGAATCAAGTTGAAAGTGAAAACAGGAGCAAATTTTAGAAATAAAGAAAAATTTGGTATTAAACAATATATTTATAAATAATCTGTGGGGAAAAAAGGAAATCAAAGGATAATTTAGAAGTTATTTTGAGTTTAATGAAAATGAAAATATTACATACCAAAATCTACTGGCTGCAGCTAAAAGCAGAGCCTCAAGGGAAATGTAGAGTTTTAAATGTCTTCTATAGAAAAGGAGAATTAAACCAATTACTAATTAAACCAATAAACTAAGCTTCTCCTTAAAGAGACCAAAAAGTAAGTAATAAACTGAGCTTGAAGCAATCAAAAGTAATGAAATTAGAAATCAATGAAGAAGGGGCATCTGGGTGGTTCTATCGGTTACGCATCTGCCTTTGGCTCAGGTCATGTTCTCAGGGTCCTGGAGCCATGTTGTGGACTCTCTGCTCAGTGGGGACCCTGCTTCTCCTTTCTCCTTCTGTGCCTCCCCCCCTTCATGCTCTCTCTCTGTAATAAATAAATAAAATCTTTATAAAAAGATCAATCAATGAAGAAAACCTTAAATTCAATATTTGACTGTGTCAGTCAGTTCAATAAATGTTCCTTCTTAGAAAAGTCAGCAAAGGTCAATAATAAGAAGCACAGGCACTTGTTATATTGAGCACCAGGTGTTGTGTGGAAGTTCTGAATCATTAAACTATACACCTGAAACTAATATTACACTGTGTATGAACTAACTGGAATTTAAAAAAAAAATTAAAAACTTAAAAAAAAAGAAAAAGAGAAAAAAAATTTAAAGCCACAATAATCAACTCACACTTGCACATGAGGGGATTTTGCAAGACGGGACATCACTATTAAACTCTCAGAAATTAGAAGGCTAAAATGGGATTTCTATGAAAATCCCTATGCCACTAAATTAGACTTAGATGAAATGCAAAAATTCTTTAAAATACAAATTACTGACAATGACTTAAGGAATAGAAAATCTAGATAGATCTTTAACAAGCAATATTTAATATCTTACTTATTAATTTATTACCAATAAATAGTAATATTAATTAATTAATTAATTATTAAGTATTAAGTAATAAAACTTACTAATTTATTAATATTTACTAATTTGTTAATTTGCTAATTTACTTATTTACTAACTAAAATTTACTAATTTGTTAATATCTTAGTTACTTATTAGTGATACAATTATAAGAATTATTAATAATTATAAAATTTCATCAAAGAAATTTCCAGTCCCAGTAGGCTTTACTGGTGTACATTACCAAAATTTTAAAAAATAAATAATAGCAATATTCAACAAAATCCTCTGGAAAATAAAGGAGGGAGAGATATTTCTAAACTTATTCTAGGAGGATTGTATCACACTGATTTCAAAGCTGGAAAATATCACAAATATCTTTTATGAATACAAATGCAAAAACTATCAATAAAAACTAACAAATAGAATATAACAAGACATACAAAAAGGATTATAGATCACTATCAACTGGGGTTTGTGCCTAGGATGTAAGATTAGCTTAATGTGTGAACATCAATTAATGTAACAAGCCATACTAATAAAATAATCAACAAAATGACATAATCATCTCAATAGGCACAGAAAAAGCATTTGATAAAATCCAATACCATCATGATAAAAAAAAGTCAATAAACTAGAAACAGATGGGCAGTTTTCAACCTAATAAAGTGTATCTATCTATGAAAAATATACAAGAGATGAAATAATTAATAATAAAATAATGTGTTTTTTTCAGTTCATGGTAGGAATCAAGGCAAGGATATCTGTTTTTGCTATTTTTATTCAACATTGTAATGGAGATTCTATGCAGTTAGTTTAAAAAAAAGAATCCAGATTTGAAAAAAGAAGCAAATCTCCTGTAATTCACAGTTGACTCAATATTCCTGTAGAAAATCATACAAATGTCCACAAAAGTCTACTAGAACTTGACCAATGAATTCAGTAAGGTTACAGGATTAAAAACAAAATTGACACACAAACTCTAATCATGTCTAAAATGAAATTAAACTATTCATTCACAATTTCAAAGAATGTCAAATAAGAAGAAATTTAATGAAAATGTGAAAGATTTGTACACTAAAACTACAAAACATTGCTGAGACAACACAGATGATATAAGTAAAAAGCTAAACATTCTATGCTCATGAATAGAAAGTCTAATATTAAAATGGCAGTTGAGGGTTAAGCATCTGCCTTGGGCCAGGTAATGATCCCAGGGTCCTGGGATTGAGTTCTACATAGGGCTTCCTGATCTGTGGGGAGTCTGCTTCTCCCTCTGCCTGCAGCTCCCCCTCCTTTTTCATGCTCTCTGTCTCGCTGTCTCTGACAAATAAATACATAAATAAATAAGTCTTTAAAATGGCAATTCAACCCAAGGTTACCTACAGATTCAACACAATTCCTAACAGAATTATTCCAGGTTTTTGTTTTTGTTTTTCTTTTTGAGAAATTTTCAAGTAGATTCCAGAATTCATATGGAAATGCAAGGGAACCAAAATAGCCAAGATACATTTTTTTAAACATCAAAATGAGAAGACTTAACATCTTCAAATTTTATCTTCAGATTGGACTAAAAATAGCAGAGAACCAAGCAATTGAAAAAGGAAGCACACCTAAAGCACGAGAGTCCAACATTCATCAGTGTTTCATCTTCAGTTCAGACTAAAAATAGCAGAGAACTTAACAATTGAAAAAGGAAACATCTTCAGATTTCAAAACATACTATAAAACGATAGTAATGAAGAGAATGGCATGAAGACAGACAAATAAATCAGTAGAACAAAAGTTTAAATCCATTAATAAACTCATGATCAATTGATATTTTCAAAAGAACCAAGGCAATTCAATGGGGAAAGGTATAGTCTTTTCAAGAGTTGGTGTTGGCACATCAGATATCCACATGCAAAAAGATGTATTGGGATGTTTCCCTCATGCCACACAAAATATGAACTCAAAAAGTGTCATAGACCTAAAGACAAGAGCTAAAACCAGAAGACTTCCAATAGAAAAAATTGGAGAAAAAAATATTTGAAACCTCAAATTATGCAAGGTCTTCTGAAATGTGAAGCCAAAAGCTTGAGAAAAAATAAACTGATATGTTGGACCTTATCAAAATGAAATCTTAAGCATTTCAAAATACACCAATAAGAAAATGAAAAGATGATATATTCTTCTAATGAGCACATAACCACCAAATGCTTCTTTAAAATTAATTAATCTTTGGGGGGAAGCAAGATGGTGGAGGAGTAGCAGACTGAAAAATCATTAGGTCCCAGGAGTTCAGCTAGATAGTTATCAAATGAGTCTGAACACCTACAAATTCAACAGGAGATAGAGGAGAAGAAGAGCAGCAATTCTAGGAACAGAAAATTGTCCATTTTCTGGAAGGTAGGATGTGTGGAGAAGTGAATCCAAAGTGAAAAGAAGTTAGACTGCAGGGGGAGGGACTGGCTCCTGGCAAGCAGTGGAGAAGTGGAGCAAAAAAATCAGAACTTTTAGAAGTCTCTTCCACTGAGGGATATTGCTCCAGAGGCTAAGCAGTGGTGGAGCCCTCAAAGGGACTGTGTGGTCTCAGGACCCACAGGATCACAGAAAGACTGGGGATGTCTGAGTGTGGCAAGCTGCCAGGTATCATAGAAGGGAAGCCAGCTACAGAGATGGAGCAAAGGAGTGAGCTCTCAGCTTGGGTTACCTTAAACTGTGATCCAAGGCACAGTCAGACCACTGCTTTTCAAGCAGGACCCCCACAAGTGACAGATCTGGAGAGACTCCATCCTTCCTCCTCCAGGAGGACTAGTGCAGGAGCACGAGGCAGTAATCTGCTGGGTTAGGAGAATCCAAACGGGGCTGCACACCAGAGATAGAAACACTTGGTCACAGGACGTGTGAGCATGGAATGCAGCCAGGGACCAGGGAGATGGGAGAGATTGATCACTTTTCTCTGAGGGTGCACTGAGGAGTGGGGCACTGAGCTCTCTGCTCCCACAGGCCAGAGACTGGGAGGCTGCAATTTTCATTCCCATCATCCAAAGCTCTACAGAAAGTGTTCAGGGAACAAAAGCTACCAAGAGTGAACCTGAGCAGATTACTTAGCCTGGCCCCTGGGAGGTGCAATTTTGCCTGGGGCAAAGACATTTGAGAATCACTGCAACAGCCCCCACCCCCTCCAGAAGATCAGCAAGAACATCCAGGCAAGACCAAGTTTACTGACCAAGGAGAGCTGCAGAACTCCAGAGCTAGGAGAAAGAAACACATAGAATTCATGGTCCTTTAGTCTTGCAAAGTTAATTTTTTTTTAATTTTATTTTTTTCTTATCCTATTTTTTTTAACTTTTCCTCTTTCCTCTTTTAATGTTTTTAAACTATTTTATCTTAACAATACCTTTTTAAAAAAATCTTTTAAAATATTCATTGTTATAGTCATATTTTATCCCATAGTCATATTTAAGCTTATTTTTTGTATACATATGGGTTGTCCTTTTTTTTAAACTGTTGGGATACAATTTCTTCTAATAGATCAAAATATACCCTAAATCCAGCACATGACTTTGTTCTAGTCTCCAGCCTGATCACATTCTCTCTCTCTCTCTCTCTTTTTTCCCCAATCAACTTATCTTATCAATTCCTTTTTTAGAATCATCTTTTACTTTTCATCTTTACAGTCATATTCCATCCCTTCATCATGTTTACCCTTATTTTTGTATTTGTGTATATATATATATATATATATATATATATATATATATATATATGTGTGTGTGTGTGTGTGTGTGTGTGTGTGTGTGTGTGTTTCTTTAAAATTTTGGGAGGAAATTATTTCTAAGAGCCAGAATATACCCAAAATCAAGTGGGTGCTGTGCTCTATTCACAGTGCTCTATTCAGTCTAATATATATTTTTAATTCTTATTTTTTTATTTTTATTTTCCTCCCTTTTTTCTCCCCCTAGATTTGGGTCTCTTCTAACTTGGCCAGTGTATATTTTACTGGGATCTTTGCCACCCATTTAGTATTTTATTCTCTTGTTCATATATTCTTATCTGTATTAAATGACAAAGCAGAAAAACTTACCACAAAAAAAAAAAAAAAAGAATAAGAGGCAGTACTGATGGCTAGGGACCTAATTAATACAGACATTGGTAATATGTCAGAACTAGAGGTCAGAAAAATGATTATCAAGGTGCCAACTGGGCTCAAAAAAGGCATGGAACATATTAGAGAATCCCTTTCTGGAGAAATTAAATAAATTTCTGGAGAAATAAAAGAACTACAATCTAACTAAGTTGAAATTTTAAAAAAGCTATTAATGAGGTCCAATAAAAAATGAAGGCTCTTACTGCTACAATAAATGAGGCAGAAGAGAGAATTAGTGAAATAGAAGACCAAATGATGGAGAATAAAGAAGCTGAACAAAAGAGAGATAAACAATTACTGGACAATGAGGGGAGATTTTGAGAGATAAGTGATATCATAAGGGAGAACAATATTAGAATAATTGGGATCTCAGAAGAAAAAAGAGAGAGGGGGGCAGAAGGTGTATTGGAGCAAATTACTGTAGAGAATTTCCCTAATATGGCAAAGGGATCAAGCATCAAAACCCAGGCTGCACAAGAAACCACCTCAAAATAAATAAAAATAGGTAAACCCCATCATCTAATAGTAAAATTTACAAGTCCTAGTGACAAAGAGAAAATCCTGAAAGCAGCTTGCGACAAGAAGTCTGTAACATACAATGGTAGAAATATTAGATTGGCAGCAGACTTATCCACAGAGACCTTGCAGGCCAGAAAGAACTGGCATGATACATTCAGAGCACTAAATGAGAAAAATATGCAGACAGAATATTATATCCAGCTAGGCTATCATTGAAAATAGAACGAGAGATTAAAAAGCTTCCAGGACAAAGAAAAAATAAAGGAATATGCAAACACCAAATCAGCCCTACAGGGAATATTGAAAGGGTTCCTCTAAGCCAAGAGAGAGCCTAAAAGTAATAGAACAGAAAGGAACAGAGACAATATGTAGTAACAGTCACCTTACAGGCAATACAATGGCACTAAATTCATATTTTTCAATAGTTACTCTAAATCTAAATGGGCTAAATGCCCAAATCAAAAGACACAAGGCATCAGAATGGATACAAAAAACAAGACCCATCGATATTCTGTCTACAAGAAACTCATTTTAGACCCAAAGACACTTCCAGTTTTAAAGTGAAGGGGTAGAAAACAACTTACCATGCTAATGGATATCAAAAGAAAGCTGGAACAGCAATCCTTCTATCAGACAAATAAAAGATGAGGAAGGACACTATGTCGTACTCAAAGGGTCTGTTCAAAAGTAGAGCTAGCAATTTTAAATATATCTGCCCCTAACAAGGGAGCAGCCAGTTATATAAACCAATTAATAACAAAACCAAAGAAACACATCAACACTAATACAATAATAGTAGGGGACTTTAACACCCCCCTCACTGATATGGACAGATCATCCAAGCAAAAGATCAACAAGGAAATAAAGGCTTTAAATGATACAGTGGACCAGATGGACATCACAGATGTATTCAGATCATTCTATCCCAAAGCAGCAGAATACACATTCTTCTCTAGTGCACACGGAACATTATCCAGAATAGATCACATCCTGGTTCACAAATCAGGTTTCAACTGGTACCAAAAGATTGGGATCATTCCCTGCATATTTTCAGGCCACAGTGCCCTGAAGCTAGAACTCAACTGCAAGAGGAAAGTTGAAAATAACTCAAATACGTGGAGGCTAAAGAGCATCCTACTGAGGAATGAATGGGTCAACCATGAAACTAAAAAAGAATTGAAAAAAAAATCATGGAAAAAATGATAATGAAAATACAACTGTTCAAAATCTTTGGGACACAGCAAAGGTAGTCCTGAGAAGAAAGTATATACCAATAGAAGCCTTTCTCAAGAAACAAGTATGGTCTCAAGTACACAACCTAACCCTACACCTAAAGGAGCTGGAGAAAGAACAGCAAAGAAAGCCTAAACCCAGTGGGAGAAGAGAAATCATAAAGATCAGAGCATAAATCAATGAAATAGAAATCAAAAGAACAGTAGAACAAATCAATGAAACCAGGAGCAGGTTCTTTGAAAGAATTAATAAGATTGATAAAACCCCAGCCAGACTTATCAAAAAGAAAAGAAAAAGGACCCAAAAAAATAAAATAATGAGTGAAAGAGGATAGATCATGACCAACACCAAAGAAATACAAACAATTATAAGAACATATTATGAGCAACTATATGTCAGCCAATTTGACAATGTGGAAGAAATGGACACATTCCTAGAGTGATATAAACTACCAAAACTGAACCAGGAAGAAATAGAAAACCTAAACAGTCCCATAACCAGTATGGAGATTGAAGCAGTCATCAAAAATCTCCCAACAAATAAGAGCCCAGGGCCAGACAACTACCCAGAAGATGCAAACATTTAAAGGAGAATTAATACCTATTCTCCTGAAACTGTTCCAAAAAAATAGAAATGGAAGGAAAACTTCCAAACTCCTTTTATGAAGCTAGCATTACCTTGATCCCAAAACCAAACAAAGACCCCTGTCAAAAAGGAAAATTACAGACCAATATCCTTGATGAACACGGATGCAAAAATTCTCACCAAAATAATAGCCAATAGGATCCAAAAGTACATTAAAAGGATTATTCACCATGACCAAGTGGGATTTATTTCTGGGTTGCAAGTTTTTTTCAACATCCACAAATCAATGTGATACAATACATTAATAAAAGAAAGAACAAGAACCATATGATATTCTTATAGATGCTGAAAAAGCATTTGACAAAGTACAGCATCCTTTCATGATCAAAAGTCTTCAGGGGGGCCTGGGTGGCTCAGTTGTTAAGTGTCTGCCTTCGGCTCAGTTCATGATCCCAGGGTCCTGGTATCAAGCCCCACATTGGGCTCCCTGCTTGGCAGGAAGCCTGCTTCTCCCTCTCCCACTCACCCTGCTTGTGTTCTCTCTCTCTGTGTGTCTCTCTGTCAAATAAATAAATAAAGTCTTTTAAAAACAAAACAAAACAAAAAACAAAAAACCTCTTCAAAGTGTAGGGATAGAGGGTACATACCTCAATATCATCAAAACCATGTATGAAAAACCCACAGCGAATATCATTCTCAATGGGGAAAAACAGAGCTTTTCCCCTAAGGTCAGGAACATTGCAATGATGTCCACTATCACCAGTGCTATTCAACATAGTACTAGAAGTCCTAGCCTCAGCAATCAGACAACAAAATGAAATAAAAGGCATCCAAATCAGCAAAGAAGAAGTCAAACTCTCACTCTTTGCAGATGATATGATACTTTATGTGGATATCCCAAAAGACTCCGCTCCAATATTGCTAGAACTCATACAGAAATTTGGTAAAGTGTCAGGGTATAAAATCAATGCACAGAAATCAGTTGCATTTCTATACACCAACAGCAAGACAGAAGAACGAGAAATTAAGTAGCCAATCCCATTTATAATTGCACCCAAACCATAAGTTACCTAGGAATAAACCCAACCAAAGAGGCAAAAGATCTGTACTCAGAAAACTATAAAGTACTCATGAAAGAAAATGAGGAAGACAAAAAAACTGGAAAAACTTTCCATGCTCTTGGATTGGAAGAACAAATATTGCAAAAACGTCTATGCTACTGAGAGCAAGCTACACATTTAATGCAATCCCTATCAAAATACCATCCATTTTTTTCAAAGAAATAGAACAAATAATCCTAAAATTTGTACAGAACCAGAAAAGACCCTATTTAAGCTAGAGGAATGTTGAAAAAGAAAGCCAAAGTTAGTGGAATCACAATTCCAGACTTCAAGCTCTATTACAAAGCTGTCATCAGCAGGACAGTATGGTACTAGAACAAAAACAGACACATAGATCAGTGGAACAGAATAGAGAGCCCAGAAATGGACCCTCAACTCTATGGTCAACTAATCTTCAACAAAGTCAGAAAGAATGTCCAGTGGGAAAAAGACAGTCTCTTCAACAAATGGTGTTGTGAAAATTGGACAACCACATGCAGAAGAATGAAACTGGACTGTTTCTTTATACCACACACAAAAATAGACTTCATATGGATGAAAGACCTCAATGTGAGATAGGAATCCATCAAAATCCTTGAGGAGAACACAGTCAGTAACCTCTTCAACCTCAGCCACAGCAACTTCTTCCTAGAAACATCACCAGAAGCAAGGAAGCAAGGGAAAAAATGAACTATTGTGACTTCATCAAGATCTAAAACTTTTGCAGAGCAAAGAAAACAGTCCACAAAACCAAAAGACAACTGATAGAATGGGAGAAGATATTAAGATATTTGCAAATGACATAATGGATAAAGCGCTAGTATCCAAAATCTATATAGATTTATCAAACTCAACACCCAAAGAACAAATAATCCAATCAAGAAATGGGCAGAGGACATGAACAGACATTTCTGTAAAGAAGACATCCAGATGGCCAACAGACACATGAAAAAGTGCTCCACATCACTCAGCATCAGGGAAATACAAATCAAAACCACAATGAGATACCACCTCACACCAGTCAGAATGGCTAAAATTAACAAGTCAGGAAATGACAGATGTTAGTGAGGATGCAGAGAAAGGGTAACCCTCCTACACTGTTGGTGGGAATGCAAGCTGGTGCAGCCACTCTGGAAAAATTCCACTCTGGGAATGCAAGTGTTGCAGCCACTCCACAACATGAAGATTCCTCAAGAAGTTGAAAATAGAGCTACCCTAAGACCCAGTAATCACACTGCTGGTTATTTACCCTAAAAATACATATGTAGTGATCCAGAGGGGCATAAGCACCCGAATGTTTATAACAGCAATGTCCACAATAGCCAAACTATGGAAAGAACCTAGATGTCCATCTATAGATGATGGACATAGAAGTGGTGTGTACACACACACACACACACACACACACACACACACAATGGAAAACTATGCAACCATAAAAAATGAAATCTTGCCATTTGCAATGATGTGGATGGAACCAGAGGGTATTATTCTGAATGAAATAAGTCAATCAGAGAAAGACTATTATCATATGATCTCTCTGATATGAGGAATTTGAGAGGCAGGGTGGGGGTTTGGGGGTAGGGAAGGAAAAAAATGAAACAAGATGGGATCGGGAGGGAGACATACGATAGGATACCCTTAATCTCACAAACAAACTGAGGGTTGCTGGGGGATGGGGAGGTAGGGAGAGTGTGGTTGGGTTATGGACATTGGGGAAGGTATGTACTATGATGAGTGCTGTGAAATGTGTAAGCCTGATGATTCACAGACCTATACCCCTGGGGCAAATAATATATATGTTAATCAAAATAATTTTAAAAAAGAAAATGAAAGGATAATGCAAAGACTAGAAAAAAATATGTTCAAACAATTTATCTGATAAAAAATTTGTATCCAAATAAAAAAGATTTCTTAAAAGTCAAAAATGGGATGAAAAACATTCCAAATGAAAAATGGCAAAATAGGGTGCCTGGGTGGCATAATTATTTAAGCTTCTGCTTATGTCATGATCCCAGGGTCCTAAGATCGAGCCCCTTGTCAGGATTCCTGCTCAGTGGAGAATCTGTTTCTCCCTCTCCTCTGCCCTTCCCTTCCCTGCTCATGCAAACTTGCTCACTCTCTCTCATTTGCTCTCTCTTTCAAATAAATAAATTCTATTTAAAAACTAAAAATTAAATTTAAAATGGCAAAATAATAAATAGATATTTCATCAAGGAAGGAATACAAAGGCTATAAACACATCAAATAATATTCAACATCATTTTACATTAGAGAAAGTCAAACCAATACCACAAAAAGATACACTTCACATCCACTAAGAAGACCATAATGAGAATTACAGATAGTAATAAATGTGGTCATGTATTGCTGTCCAAAATGTAAAATGGTACAGACACTTTGGTTAACAGTTTGACAATTTCATTGCATGTTAAACATAAATTTATCATATGATTTAGAATTCCCACTCCTAATCTATAACCAAGAAAAAGAAAAATATATTTTTGATCAAAGATGTGTATGTGAATGCTCCTAGCAGAATTGTTCATAAGGCTTCAAATGTGGAAACTGGTGCATCCACTCTGGAAAACAGTCTGGAGTTTCCTCAAAAAGTTAAAAATAGAACTACCCTATGATCCAGCAATTGTGCTACTAAGTATTTAACTAAAGTTAAAAAAATATTGGTTTGAAGGGACACATGCATACCAATGTTTATAGCATTATTTACAATAGCTTAATTATGGAAAGAGCCCATATGTTCATCGACTGTTGAATGGGTAAAGAAATTGTGGTGTGTGTGTGTGTGTAATATATATATATATATACAAAAATGTATACATACATACATATATATGTATGTATATATGTATATACAAAATGTATACATATTTGTATACAATTTGTATACACAAAAATGTATACATATATACATACATACATATACATTTTTGTATATACAAATGTATACCTATACATACACACACATATATATAATGGAATATTATTCAACCATAAGAAAGAATAAAATCTTATCATTTTGCAACAACATGGATGGAGCTAGAGTGTATTATGTTAAGTGAGGTCAGTCAGTCAGAGAAAGACAAATACCAGACCTCACTCATNGACCTCACTCATATGTGGAATTTAAGAAATGAAATAGATGATCGTAGGGTGAGAAAAAAGAGAGAGAGAAACCATAAAACAGGCTCTTAATGACACAGAACAAACTGAGGATTTCTGGAGGGGAGGTGGGTTCAGGGAATGGGCTAAATGGGTGATGGGTAATAAGGAGGGCAATTGCTGTGGTGAGCATGGGGTGTTATATGTGAATGAATTACTAAATTCTATTTCTGAAACTAATATTACACTATGTGTTAACTAACTAGAATTTAAATTAAAACTTAAAACTATACAATAAAGTGGAAGTATTCTAAAAACCTATTATCTAGGGTATAAATAAGCATAATGTGGCATATCCTTACAATGGAATACTATCGGGCAATATAAAAGAACAAAGTACTAAAACATGCTAAAAGGAGAGTCTCAAAAACATGTTAAATGAAAAAAAAAAGAAAAGAAATACCATTTATTACATGATTCCAATTATACATGTCCAAAAGGCAAAGCTATAAGAGAGAGTAAGTAGACTAGGGATTGCCTGAGCCTAGGAAAGCACTGGCAGAAAATGGAAACAAAAGATCTTTCCAGGTGATAGAAATCTTCTAAAACTGGATTTGATGATTGTTGCCCAACTTTGTAAATGTATTAACAAATCATTTAATTGATTTTCAAAAAATGAGTGAACACTTAATTAGATGTGTAGTATGTATATTATATCCAATAACATTTTCTCCAAAAAAGAAAAAAAAGAGCTTAGAGTAAAACATACTGTAAGCATGAAAGCTGCAAAGCATATTTTGAAAAAAATTTCAATGAGCCAGAAGAGTGCTTTGCCACTATGCATTTGAAGTGGGGGAGAGCCAAGGGCTATTGAGGAAAACTGGAAGCAAGTTACATCTCAAGAGCAGAACAACGATCTACATAATCAGGAAAACACTTCCACCCTCAGAATAGGGGGCCTTCACAGTATCCCTGGTGGAAATTCTTACTGCTCTTGGTAAATGATGACTGTGGTGCTTTCTCCTTCCTTATTCCAAACATAAATTGTTACCCATGTTTTATTGCATTGTCTAAGTATGGAATGAAGGGTGAAGACAACTCCTGTCTATGAGTACACAGATTTCAAGATCCAGAAGAGTTACATCCACTGACAGAAGACAAGTGGGCATCTCGTAGAGATCTTGGCCTTAGAGTTAGTTGCAGTGACTCCATGGACCCTTGGCTTCTCTTTTTGAAAAAGACCAAGTTAGATAGATACAGGAAAAGAAGCATTAAATTGATCTTTGGTTACCTGAAAGTCAGCTTGTTGTAGAGATGGCAAAACTCTAACAATACTCATTGCTTTTCTGTATTCTGGGAAAACAGCTAAACCACCTTTCCCAGCTCCCTTTTTGCCTAGGTGAAACCACATGACAGAACTGGCCTATGTAGGTGTACATGGTCAATACCCTGTTAACCCCTGCCACAAAATGCTATAGATTTTGGTGATCTTCACATTTTTTTTTTTTCAAAAAATTGTGACTGTCTTTGAAGGACATCTAGAATATTGGGAAGTTACACAATGAAAGAGTCTAGGTCTAAGTCTTTGCTTAGAGGGCATCTTCCAAGTAGATCTTCTTAACCAGGAATATTTGTATACACATTAAAGATACACTCTAGCTTGCTAAACTGTTTCATGTTTTGATGCTTATTTGAAAGAGTAGCTAGGATTAATTCACAAAAATAAAAAACTTCCTTTAATTGTGATAAAGAAAAAAGAAAATTTGTTAAATTGACAAGATACTATTTTTATTTCTTAGTATCTTCTTTAGTTAACTTGTAAGTGTCCCGCGAGACACAGGCTAGAAAAAGATGGAAAGAAAAGTAATTCATATTTCTCGGTAAGTTTTCTATGGGACAGAAGTTATGCACAATACATTTTTTTCCTCTGTCATGTGGTAGTTGGTAGCATGAAATCTTGCAGAATTGGGGAGCTTAGTTACATATCTTAGATTCAGGGAAAATTATCATGGTCAGGATAATGTACTCACCAGGGTACAATGATGTGTTCTGCCAGTCTGCAGGTGAACAAAATGATGAAATATTATTACTCTCTCCTGGTCCTTCTTATATCTTTTCCTCTCTTCTCATCACTGACATTCTCTAAGCATTCAGTGACATATTTATCTGTCTGTTGCTTTTCTTCCTCACAAGCATGTGACCATTCCTTTCTTAAACTAGAAAATGGTTGAGTTGTGTATGTATGTGGAAAAATATAAAGTCAGAAAAAAAGGCAAACTAAAAACAATAAAAAGAAGAAAGGAAATAAGAGAGATAGAAAATGAAGAAGTAATGATAGGAAGGTGGGTAGTTTGAGATAAAGATAGATAAGAAGGATGGGAAAATGGAAGGAAAGAAGAGAGGTGAAGGAAGAAGAAAAGGAAGGAATTAGGAAGAACAGAGTAAAGGAATAAAGAATTGAGAAAGTGAGATGAAGTGTAAAGGATATTCCAAATTAGGGAAAAATGAGTTAACTAACTACAGATTCTCTTCCATTTATTCTCCTACACAGTGAATACAGGCAATGGTATAATACGCCTGACTCTCTGGGAACAGGGTTTAGAGCTGAGTTAGGAGTCTTATTATTTATGGAATTTAAGAACTGCCACGAAAGAACTTCTGAGCTATTTATCATTCCTAAATTGGGCTCTTCTCTGATCTGAAAGGAAAAGTACACAGAAGACTGAGACTCTTGAAGAGATAAAAATGCAAATAAAGACATGCATTCTTTGATAATCTAATTATCACTATCATATTAGTCAAGCCATTGCTCCTTATAAATTATTTCTTACGGATATAATAAAGATGACTCACATGATTTTAAGGACTTAATCAAGGTAAACAGGTAAATCATTCCTAGCATGATAAATACAGTATAGAGAGGCTATAGGAAAATTAAAAGACACCCAAAATAAAGAGGTAAAGAAACAAGATAAAGTGAAGCATGGGATTTCCACAATATATCTTACAAATATTTTAACTATTGGAATACAATTACCAATTTCCTTTTGCAATTCTCCTGAAATACAAAAGTGAAAACCCCATTTTAATATCACAGAGAAAAGAAAAATTAAAGTTCCTTAAATGAATTACACGTGAAATAAGTTACTTTAATTAAAGTTTTTTTAAAAAGCCCTCACTTCTTTAGAACACTTAACAGAAACAAAGCAATACAAAAATATATCACATGCTTACATGGATAAATTATTTTACATTTGAAATTCAAGAGAAAATTCCCCAAGTCCCCAGTGATATATTGTTGTTGAAGTCGTTTAGAATGCTGATACTAATAAATATCATCACCTGCAATGTGATACTATCCATCATCTGTGCGGTAAAAGCTACAATTTATTCACTGAGATAGGTATTATTTAATGGCTTTATATAATTACCCAATTGAATGCTAGCAAAATAATGGAGAAGTAGTATTCCTCTGTTTACAGAATAAAGATCTGAGAATCACAGGGATGAGCAACATGGTGAAGTTTCTGTTGGTAAATGAACAGATCAAAGATTTAAATCTAAGTAAGTTAAACTGCAAATTAAAGACTCACTATGCCATAATCCTCCACTTTTGGTCCAGCCAGCTGATGCTTCAGTCAAAAGGTAGAGTAGTAGTGTTTGTTCTGTATAAGGAACAACCTATTGCACATTTCTTTGATAAAATAGTGTCTTATTTAGAGGAGTTTCAGTTTTACTTAGAATCAGGTTGTGGGCACAGCAAGCATGGTGAGAGCTCTTTCAAATATATTTTCAGATTAGATTTGACTTATTTCAGAGCCAAGAGAAGAAGTTATTGCTAACGTCATGGAGACGGCTGAAAAATAATACATTAAATTAAGACAAGGATGAATGAGAGAAGTGAGTTAACTAATGGGAGAAGAAGAAAGAAACAGGAAGGGAAATAGTAATATAATAAACATAAATGAAAATCATGAGAGAAATTATACAGAGAAAGTAGGGGGAATGGAAAAGGAAAAAGCAGCAAAAATCCATATAGGAAGATCATAACTTGAAAATAAGTTGTTATTAAATTTTACCCTGAGTTCACCTAAAAACAAAACAGAGTAATATGAAAATCACTATGACATACAGAATAGGAATATCGTATTTTGTAAATAGTCATTAAATTTTACCATTTTCTTTCCTAGGTTCACTTGAAAAATTAAAAGAAAGTAGCATAAGAATCATTATGAAACAAACAAAATGAACAAAAAACCTTGCAAAAATCTTTTCTCCTGTTGTGTATAGAGTAGGTTAGCCACTTCAGAGAAAAAAAGAGTATGTTTATTTTATAGGTGTTTTACTGAAAACCTTATAGGTTTACACATTGTTTTATGTGAAATGGTAAGGCAGAAAAATAATTTTAAATTTCTCGTGACTGAACTTAACATCTCCCAAAATAATTTCCTGAAGTCTTCTGTAGGCATGATATCATTGTCATAATAATCATCACCATCACCATCATCATCATCCCCACATCCCCACTGACATTCATTAACCGCTTTCTCTGCATTAAGCTCTGTGATACATGTTTCACAAGCAGCATCACATTTGATCACCAAAAGTGCTTCAGATATCATGATGCTTATGCAAAAGAGTAAACTGAAGTTAGAGCAACAGAAGTGATCTGCAAATAAAGTAACAGAAGGTCAAATCAATTCATTTACTTAGGGACAATGTCCTTGGTTCAACACAATGCCAAGATGCCCAGGGCTGCTCTCATACAGTCAAGAGCTGACAATATTTAATTGCATGATTTGTACTTATGTGAAGATAAAATGGCTGCCTTGCTCTTCTTTCTTCCTTTTCTCTGAAAAAGAAATTAGACAAAAATTTAGACAGTTTAGAAAAAAACAAACAGGAAAGTTTTATTACATATTAAACTGAAACAAATTGCAAGTGTAACAATAGAGTTACCAGTAGATTGGTGTACTAGGAAGAAAGTTTTATTTGGTATAATGTCAAGATACGAAACACCTTTTCTTTTTATTGTCTGAAACTGAGTTTGCCGCAATGATATCCTTTCTAAATGATTTAAGATTTGAAACTCATCATCTTTTATTTTCTCTGAAAATCAAATGAGAAATACTTTTTTAATTTTTTAAATTAACATATAATGTAGTATTAGCCCCAGGGGTACAGGTCTGTGAATCGCCAGGTTTACACACTTCACAGCACTCACCATAGCACATACCTTCCCCAATGTCCATATCAAATGAGAAATATTGATTAAAATAATTGAAGTAATTCATAAATAAAAGTACAGAGGATCAAATATGAGTTCTTTTAGGGGCAAACTATTTTTACAAAATGCCAAAGTAACAAAAGCATTGCTTTTCTATAATCCAGGACAGGGTTTCCTTTAGTAATACATTTTCTGTTCTGGTGAAGATAAATTTCCCTTTAACTTCCTCCCTTTCTCTGAATAAATTCACTAAGCTTATTTATTTCAAATAATTGATACAACATAAAAATGAATTCAAGAGGGCAAAATATATTAGATCATTAATTAAATTGTTTGTGGATGAAGAGAAAACACCTTTTCACATTTTCAAAACAAAATAGAAGAAATTTTTGATTTTCAGAATTTACAATCTCTTATTTCTATCCACATGTTTTTCCCTTCTTCTCATTTGCTCCTTCTTTTATTTCCCTTATGTTCCAGAAGTTTCTTTAGGATTTCGTATGAGACAAATCTGGTAACTAATTTCTGTCTTGTCTTTCGTTTCTTGACTTTTCTTTCTTCCATGAATTAAAGATTTTCTTTTGTCTTTTTGCTGAAGTCTCTTTTCACTGAATATATAGACTAGTGGTTCGACAGTCTTTTCTTTCAGTATTTTAATGACTTTTTTAAATTTTACTCTTGCTTCTATGATTTCTGGTGTGAAGTCACCTGGTTTTGAATCATTTGTCCTTTCTCACTTTACTTTAGATAAGTTCAAGAGTTGTTTCTTTAATTTGGCTTTCAAAAATTATGATCATAATAATTCTAGGCATATCGGTATTCTTTAAGTTTATTCTGCTTATACTTTGCCAAGCATTTTGCATCTTTAAGTTTACATTTTTTACCAAGTATGAGAGAATTTTGACTGTCTTCTTCAAATAGATTGTATTTGCTCCAATCTTTCTCCTCTCTTCCTGGGAATTTCTTTATTAATATGCAAAAACTTTTTTAAAAATTTCCAAATATCTTTATGCAGAAAACTTACACACACTGTAAATATTTCCACTTTTCCTTTGTAAATTAATTTTTCTACTTTAATGCTAATATAGTTAACACACAGTTATATTGGTGTCAGGTGTCTAATATAGTGACTCAATGATTCTACAAGCTACTCAGTGCTCATCATGATAAGTGTACTCTTAATCCCCATCACCTGTTTCACCCATTCCCCCACTCACCTCCTTTCTTGTAACTCTTGATTTGTTCTCTATAGTTAAGAGTCCATTTTTTTAGTTGTATTTCTTTTACTTTGTTCATTAATTTTGTCTTAAATTCCACATATGACTGAAATCTTATGGTATTTGTCTTTCTTTGTCTTATTTCATTTAGTATTATACTCTCTAGCTCCATCCATATTGTTGCAAATGTCAAGATTTCATTCCTTTTTATGGCTGAATAATATTCTATTTTGTATATATTCCTTTTCTTCTTTATCCATTCATCTATCCATGGAGACTTGGGCTGCTTCCATAATTTGTCTATTGTAGATAATACTGCAAGAAATATAGGCTATGCCTATATCCTTTTGAATTAGTGGTTTTGGATTTTTAGGGGTAAATAGCCAGTAGGACAATTGTTGGGTCATAGGATAGTTCCAGTTTTAACTTTTGAGGAACCTCCACACTGTTTTCCAGAGTGGCTGCACCAGTTTGCATTCCCACCAATAGTGCGTGAGGGTTCCCTTTTCTCTACATCCTCGTCAAGACTTGTTGTTTCCTGTATTTTTGATTTTGGCAATTCCATTTTCTGCTCTTTTTCCTTATTATCTACATTCTTATTGTGCTAATGCAGTAGTATTTAAATTTCAGATGTATCTTTCAATTCTAAAATTTTGATTTGACTATTTTTTCCTAGTTTCCATGTGTCTGCTGTGAATTTTCATTCTTTTTATTTCTAGTCTCTTTTATTTTCCCTGATGAAGCACAGGAAACATAGTTTCCCCCTCTTTTTAATGTTTTTATATAGAGCCCTATATATCCTTTACCCAGATCCCCTAATGAAAGAAAACATCTCATATAACTATAGTAAAATATCAAAGCCAAGAAACTGACATGGTTATAATCCTGTTAACTATACAACATACCTCATTCGGGTTTCACCATTTTTGCATGCATTGATGTGCACATGCACGTGTGTGTTGATGCATTTTCTCCCATCTATAGACTCAAGAAACCACAATCAAGATATAAAACTGGTCCATAACTGCAATATCTTAGGCAATCTCTTTATATTCTCAGTCTCCACCCCTGTTCTTCCTTTGGCCCGTGGCAGCCACTAATCTATACTCCATCTCTATAGTTTTGTCAGTTTTCACACGTCATACAAATGGAATCATACAGTACACAATCTTTTGAGATATACTTTTTTCCCACTAAGCACAGTGCTATTGAAGCCCACCACATTGGTTGTATGAATCAATACTCTGCTCCATTTTATTGCTGAATAGTATTCCAGTGTACTCATTTATCATAGTTTATGTAACTCTGCATTCACTGAAGAGTATTTGTTTTGTTTCCAGTTTTTTGCCAATATAAGTAAAATTGTTCTGCACTGAAGATTGAAGTATGAACATAAGGTTTTATTTCTTTATTCTTTAGAATAAATGCCTAAGTGTGTGATTGTTGATTTATACAGCAAGTGCATATTCATTTTTTTCATTTTTTTAATTGTGTTATGTTAGTCACCATACAATACATCATTAGCTTTTGATGTTGTGCTCCAAGGTTCATTGTTTATGTATAACACCCAGTGCTCCAGGCAATATGTACCCTCCTTAATACCCACCACCAGACTCACCATATTCATTTTTACAAGAAAATGACACATTATTGAATAGAATGGCTGTACCATTTTTATATTCTTACCAGCAATGTTAGAAGTCCAGTTTCCTCATGTTCTCAGCACTACTGGGATAATTAGTCTGTTTAATTTTTAATTTTAGTCATTTTAAAAGATGTGTAGTGATACCTCATTGTGGGTTTCTTTAGGTTTCTCCCATTTCTGGACATTTCAGTATCTTGAATCTGTAGAGTTTTGCGTTTTACCATTATCTCATCTATATGTATATTTTTTTAGCTTCATACTCTTTGTAATTTCTCTGAGGACTCTGATAACAAAAACGATGGATTATTTTTATATCGTCTACACATTCCAGGTCTCTGCTTCTTCTTGTGTCTATTTTCTCACTTATTTCCTGATTAGATAATTTCTATTGATTTTTCTTTATGTTTGGTTTCCTTCTTCTGTCATCTTCAATTTAGCATGCATTGAGATCATCAAGTAACTTTTCTATTTCAGTTATCATAATTTCTAGTTCTGTAACTTTCCTTTGGTTATTTGTAAAATCTATTTATCTCCTAAAATTTTCCATTGTTCTTTGTTTCAGGAGTTTCTACAATTGCTCATTGAATCTTTTTTATCATTGCAGCTTTACCATTCATGCCAGATACTTCCAACAGTTGTGTCATCTCAATGTTGGTTTCTGACAATTGTTCACTGTCATTCAGGTGGTGATTGTCTTTGATCTTGACATGATGAGTGATTTTTTTTTATTTTATTCTGGACACATTGGATATTACATGTGAGACCATAGATCTTATCTGTTCTTCTATATTAGCCAACAATCATTGGGTTTATATATAGCAAGTGTTTCCAGGGTGGGAGTGTATATAAACTCCCTGTTGGTCACTGGGTAGAAATGGAATGCTGACTATTACTACCACATTGGCTACTAGCAGAAGTCTAATTCAGCTTGCCCCTCTGCCCCAATGATAACTTTCCTGAAGAAAGCAGAACATGGTCTCACATCTCCTCACATCTCCTCCTCACTCTGTATAGGGATGAAAGCTTAGCTAGAAAACACAGATGCCTGGGTGGAATGAAAACAGAATGCCACCTAACACAGCCTTGCACTGCCTCCTTCTGCCTCATGCTGCCAGCTAGGAGTGGAAGCTTAGTTATTCTCTAAGGCTGAAACTATTGGGAGGTTGGGGAAAACGGTTGTTACTTGTCCTAGAGTAAGGCAGGTGTTATCCTAAAGCTCTTCTGTTCTGGTAGGCCATAGTTTTTTCCTCATAGTTTTTCTAAGCAAATGCAACTAAGTTGTAGAATATGAGATCAACATACAAATGGTTTTATCCTACATACAAGCAATGAACTTTCCAAAAATGAGACTAAGAAAACAATTCCATTAACAATAGTTCCTAAAAGAATAAAAAGGTTAGGAATAAATTTAACCAAGGAGGGCAAGGTATATATATGTATAGTATCTATATACTATATATATATATATATATATACACTCAAATTTTGCTTCTGTTTGTACCAATATACATTTTTATTATTGGGGTGACTATATTATATTCATTTAAATTGATTTTTTTTTAAATTTGGTCTTGCTTTTATTTAACAGCATTTATTTAAATCTAGTGTGTTTGTTTTCAGAATAAAATATACTTTATAGGATTTCATTTTTTAATAATCATTTATTCCTATTGCCATCTATAAACACTGAAAAAAATCCCAATTTATTTATTTAGATATTTCTACCTGTTCAGGATTTTTTAATTTGTAGGCACTGCATAGTGTACTTTTATAAGGAGGTAATTTTTTTTGTACAAAAGAATGCTAAAAATTATGAAAAATGTGGGAAAAAAAATTTCCCCATAAATGTTATTTGAAAATTAAGGATTTCTTTCTTATACTTTCACATTACTTATGATAAAATATATTATATTTTGATCTTCCATCTAACTGAGGATCCATTCTCTAATATAAGAATCTATTCCCTAATTAAGATAAACAAGTCCTTTATATGACCATTAAGATTTCCATTAAATGATATCAGTAGTAGTGAACTCATGACTTCCTTTGCAAAATTAATCAATAAGGAGAAAGGTCTTATTAATAAAAATTTTCTTTATGTAGAGCTCAAATATTACTCTTTACAGCTTCAACCAATTATTTCTAATCATAACAGTTGAGATAAGTTATCAAATGATGACAACTTATCAAAGTAATCAAATATTTTACAAGGAACTCAAGTGCTGTAGATTTCCCTGTTAAACATTATTTATACTGTTAATTTTAGAGACATGTTTCCAGAACCTTCACAGTTTGGGGAATAATATACTTGATGAGTTGCAGTTTGTCAAAATCTCTCTTAAATATGTTGATTAGAAGTAAATGTGAAAAAGTGAGAAGTAAACAATAAAATGAGACTGTCACATCTCTCACCTCCAATTCTGTTTTTATAATAAGAAGGTCAGATTCCACTTATCTCTGTTAAAATCACCACTCAGGAACCATGTCAAAATCAGTGAGAGTAGTGAACCCTTAAGATACCAGGACTTTACATATTTTCTAACTTACCATGATTATGATAATCCATCCACAGAAGAATAATGATGAAGATGCCTAGGTGTAGGAGAGCATTGGTGATTATTAGATCTTCAAAGTGGAATTCTGAAAAATGAATGCCAGAGAATTTCCTTATTAACATCCAGACCAACCTTATTACTTTTTTTGCCATAGAAGTTTTATTCTATATTTCTGATAACTTATAGGTATTTGACCAAGTTTCAATTTTCAAAGATAAAGCTGAGGGATCCCATTACTCTTAAACACCACAACAGCAGATCACAACAGTTACTTGGAAGACAGAATGGGACTGAATATCTCAGAGGTTAGGGAGATGCTTATCCCATAGGTTGTGAAGAATTCTTGGGAATGGACACTTCACAGTAAATGAGGGAATCTTTGTTAAACTCCAGGTCTCTCCTCATCACTTTGCTATACTTTATGAAGCCAAAACTGATATAGCCATACTTTGGTCTACAAATCAAATCAAGGCTGGCATGTATTTTGGGAAGACTTGGGATTTCAGGATAGATTTCACATTTTAAAATTACTGAAAAAATTTTAAAACACATGATGCAAAAATAATATGAAATTTGAATTTGAATGTCAACAGAACTCAGCTACGTTTTTTTAAATTAACATATAATGTATTATTAGCCCCAGGGGTAAAGGTCTGTGATTCGTCATGCTTACACATTTCACAGCATTCACCATAGCACATGCCCTCTCCAATGTCCATAACCCCACCAACCCTCCCCTTACTCCCCTCCCCCCAGGAACCCTCATTTTGTTTAGTGATATTAAGAGTCTCTTATGGTCTGTCTCCCTCCTGATCCCCCCTTGTTTCATTTTTTCCTTCCCTACCCCCCCAAACCCCCCACGCTTTGCCTCTCAAATTCCTCATATCAGGGAGATAATGTAATAATTGTCTTTCTCTGATTGACTTATTTCACTCAGCATAATACCCTCTAGTTCCATCAACATCATTGCAAATGGCAAGATTTCATTTCTATTTTTTAAGATTTTATTTATTTATTTGACAGAGAAATAACACAAGTAAGCAGAGTGGCAAGCAGAGGGAGAGAGAGAAGCAGGCTGTCTGCTGAGCAGGGAGCCCAATGTGGGACTCAATCCCGGGACCCTGGAATCATGACCTGAGCCAAAGGCAGTAGCTTAAACAACTGAGCCACCCAGGTGCCCCTCATTTCTTTGATGGCTGCATAGTATTCCATTTTATATATATATATATATATATATGTATATATATATATATATATATATATACATACA